>NC_053025.1:143587891-143676493 GCF_003073215.2 Triticum urartu
GTGTAGTAGACATCAAGCTCTTTTCTGGCACCGTTGCCGGGGAGGTGAGTGCTTGAAGGTATATCTTTAGATCTTGCAATTGAGTCTTTTAGTTTATTGTTTTATCACTAGTTTAGTTTATGAAAGAAAACTATAAAAAATGGAATTGAATTTGTCTCATACGCTTCACCTTTTTAATATCTTTCGTAAGTATGATGGAAAGGATAATTGTGCTCAAGTGCTAGAAGAAGAAATATATAAAATGTTTGGCACTAAATATTTAAATGTTTAGCATGATTTCAATGTTGTTAGTATGAATTCCTTGAATATCCATGATGCTAATGATATGCAAAGCCACAAGCTTAGGGAAGCTATGTTTGACGAATATGATATTTTTTGTCCCCCAAGTTTTGATGAGCAAATTTATTATGATGAAAGCATGCCTCCTATCTATGATGATTATTGTGATGACACGTATGCTTTAAAGAATAATAATAACAATGAAACTTGTCATCTTGATTTCAATTTTCAATCCCATGATAGTTACTTTGTTGAGTTTGCTCCCACTATTATTCATGAGAAGAATTTTGCTTATGTGGAGAGTAATAAAATTTCTATGCTTGTAGATCATGAAAAGAATGCTTTAGGTGCTGGTTATATTGTTGAATTCATTCATGATGCTACTGAAAATTATTATGAGGGAGGAATATATTCTTGTAGGAATTGCAATAATATCAAGTTTCCTCTCTATGTGCTTAAAGTTTTGAAGTTATGCTTGTTTTGCCTTCCTATGCTAGTTGATTGTTGTTCCCACAAGTTGTTTGCTCACAAAATCCCTATGCATAGGAAGCATGTTAGACTTAAATGTGCTAGTCATATTCTTCATGAGGCTCTCTTTATGTTACAATTCTTATCCTTTATGTGAGCAACTTTGAAATCATCATGCCTAGCTAGGGGCATTAAACGATAGCGCTTGTTGGGAGGCAACCCAATTTTATTTTTATTCCATGCTTTTTGTTCCTTTTTAGTAATAAATAATTCATATAGCCTCTGTTTATATGTGGTTTTATGTGTTCAATTAGTGTTTGTGCCAAGTAGAACCTTTGGGAAGACTTGGGGAAAGTCTTGTTGATCATGCTGTAAAAAACAGAAACTTTAGCGCTCACGAGAATTGCTGCCATTTTTATTTGGAGAGAGATATTTAGTTAATTATTTTTGCAGATGATTAATAGATAAATTACTCAGGTCCAGCAATTTATTTGAGAATTTTATGAGTTCCAGAAGTATACGTTTGATCCATACTACTACAGACTGTTCTGTTTTTGACAGATTCTGTTTTTCATGTATTATTTGCTTATTTTGATGAATCTATGGCTAGTAAAATAGTTTATAAACCATAGAGAAGTTGGAATAAAGTAGGTTTAAAACCAATATAAATAAATAATGAGTTCATTACAGTACCTTGAAGTGGTGATTTACCTTCTTATACTAATGGAGCTTACGAGTTTTCTGTTAAGTTTTGTGTTGTGAAGTTTTCAAGTTTTGGGTAAAGATTCGATGGACTACGGAATAAGGAGTGGCAAGAGCCTAAGATTGGGGATTCCCAAGGCACCCCAAGGTAATATTCAAGGAAAACCAAGAGCCTAAGCTTGGGGATGCCCCGGAAGGCATCCCCTCTTTCGTCTTCGTTCATCGGTAACTTTACTTGGAGCTATATTTTTATTCGCCACATGATATGTGTTTTGCTTGGAGCGTCAATTTATTTTGTTAGGATTTTCTTGCTGTTATTTAGAACAACGTTTTGCATCTTTTATTTCAAAAGTGGCATTGATAGTCTTTACTATGCCTATGTTACAAGTATACATGTCGCTGTTTGAAAACAGAAAGTTTACCGCTGTTGCAATAATTCCCTAGAAAAGTCAGAATGTTATAAAATGTTGAAACCTTTTGAATATTAAGATCTGATAAATTTACTAAAGTGGGAATTTTCTTTCATAATTTTTGGAGTTAGGTAAGTATGGATGTTGCAGCATTCTTTACAGACTATCCTGTTTAGGCAGATTGCTGTTATGTTTGCATTGTTTGCATATGTTTGCTTCTTTAATGATTCTATTTGAGGATAGTACTATTAAATATGCAGAGGCATTTAGTATTCAATGTTGAATAATAATTTTAGGTATTTGCTATAGTAGAGTATGATAAGGTTTTGGCAATGGTTTATACTAACTTATCTCACGAGTCCTTGCTGAGTTTTGTGTGGATGAAGCTTTTGAGATTTAGGGAGACCGTGATATGGGAGGAATTAAGGAGACACAAAAGCTCAAGCTTGGGGATGCCCAAGGCACCCCAAGATAATATTTCAAGAAGTCTCAAGCTTCTGAGCTTGGGGATGCCCCGGTTGGCATCCCACCTTTCTTCTTCAACAACTATCGGTTAGTTTCGGTTGATCCTAAGTTTTTGCTTCTTCACATGATGTTTGCCATTCTTAGAATGTCATTTTGTTTTGTTTTTCTTTCTGTTTGAATAGAATACCAAGATCTGAAATTATTAAATGTTAGAGAGTCTTCACATAGTTGCATAATTATTCGACTACTCATTGATCTTCACTTATATCTTTCGGAGTAGTTTGTCATTTGCTCTAGTGCTTCACTTATATCTTTTAGAGCATGGTGGTAGTTTTATTTTGAAGAAATAGATGAAATCTAATGCTTCACTTATATTATGTTGAGAGTCTTAAATAGCATGGTAATTTGCTTAAAATCCTAATATGCTAGGTATTCAAGAATAATAAAATTCTCTTATGAGTGTGTTGAATACTATGAGAAGTTTGATACTTGATAATTGTTTTGAGATATGGAGATGGTGATATTAGAGTCATGCTAGTTGAGTAATTGTGAAGTTGAGAAATACTTGTGTTGAAGTTTGTGATTCCCGTAGCATGCACGTATGGTAAACGTTATGCAACAAATTTGAAACATGAGGTGTTATTTGATTGTCTTCCTTATGAGTGGCGGTCGGGGATGAGCGATGGTCTTTTCCAACCAATCTATCCCCCTAGGAGCATGCGCGTAGTACCGAGGTTTTTGATGACTTGTAGATTTTTACAATAAGTATGTGAGTTCTTTATGACTAATGTTGAGTCCATGGATTATACGCACTCTCACCCTTCCATCCTTGCTAGCCTCTACGGTACCGTGCATTGCCCTTTCTCACATTGAGAGTTGGTGCAAACTTCGCCGGTGCATCCAAACCCCGTGATATGATACGCTCTTTCACACATAAACCTACTTATATCTTCCTCAAAACAGCCACCATACCTACCTATTATGGCATTTCCATAGCCATTCCGAGATATATTGCCATGCAACTTTCCACCATCCAGTTTATCATGACACATTCATCATTGTCATATTGCTTAGCATGATCATGTAGTTGACATAGTATTTTTGGCAAAGCCACCGTTCATAATTTTACATACTTGTCACTCTTGATTCATTGCATATACCGGTACACCGCCGGAGGCATTCATATAGAGTCATACTTTGTTCTAGTATCGAGTTGTAATCATTGAGTTGTAAATAAATAGAAGTCTGATGATCATCATTCAATAGAGCATTGTCCCAAAAAAAAAGAAAGGCCAAAAAAAAGAAGGCCCAAAAAAAGGGGCAATGTTACTATCATTTTTTCCACACTTGTGCTTCAAAGTAGCACCATGATATAGCGAGTCCCATATATTGTGCTTCAAAGTAGCACCATGTTCTTCATATAGAGAGTCTCTTGAGTTATCACTTTCATATACTAGTGGGAATTTTTCATTATAGAACTTGGCTTGTATATTCCAACAATGGGCCTCCTCAAGTGCCCTAGGTCTTCATGAGCAAGCAAGTTGGATGCACACCCACTTAGTTTACTTTGTTGAGCTTTCATACATTTATAGCTCTAGTGCATCCGTTCCATGGCAATCCCTACTCCTCGCATTAACATCAATCGATGGGCATCTCCCTAGCCCATTGATTAGCGTCGTTGATGTGAGACTTTCTCCTTTTTTGTCTTCTCCACACAACCCCCATCATTATATTCTATTCCACCCATAGTGCTATATCCATGGCTCACGCTCATGTATTGCGTGAAAGTTTATGAGTTTGAAATTATTAAGGTATGAAACAATTGCTTGGCCTGTCATCGGGGTTGTGCATGATGAGAGCATTCTTGTGTGACGAGAATGAAACATGACTAAACTATATGATTTTGTAGGGATGAACTTTCTTTGGCCATGTTATTTTGAGAAGACATAATTGCTTAGTTAGTATGCTTGAAGTATTATCATTTTTATGTCAATATGAACTCTTGTATTGAATCTTTCGGATCTGAATATTCATATCACAAGTAAGAAGAATTACATTGAAATTATGCCAACTAGCATTCCACATCAAAAATTATCTTTTTTATCATTTACCTACTCGAGGACGAGCAGGAATTAAGCTTGAGGATGCTTGATACGTCTCCAACGTATCTATAATTTTTGATTGCTCCATGCTATATTATCTACTGTTTTGGGCAATATTGGGCTTTATTATCCACTTTTATATTATTTTTGGGACTAACCTATTAACCAGAGGCCCGGCCCAGATTTGCTATTTTATGCCTATTTCAGTGTTTTGAAGAAAAGGAATATCAGACAGAGTCGAAACGGAACGAAATCAACTGGAGAAGTTATTTTTGGAAGGAAACACACCTGATGGACTTGAACCTCACGTCAGAAGATACGGGAGCTGCCCACGAGGGTGGGGGGCGCGCCCCCTGCCTCGTGGGGCCCCCGTGGCTCCCCTGACGTGCTTCTTCTGCCTATATAACTCCATATACCCTAAAACTTCCAGAACGGAGATTAGATCGGGAGTTCCGCTGCCAGAAGCCTCCGTAGCCACCAAAAACCAATCGGGACCCTGTTCCGGCACCCTGCCGGAGGGGGGATCCCTCACCGGTGGCCATCTTCATCATCCCGGCGCTCTCCATGACGAGGAGGGAGTAGTTCTCCCTCGGGGCTGAGGGTATGTATCAGTAGCTATGTGTTTGATCTCTCTCTCTCTCGTGTTCTTGAGACAATACGATCTTGATGTACCGCGAGCTTTGCTATTATATTTGGATCCTATGATGTTTCTTCCCCCCTCTACTCTCTTGTAATGAATCGAGTTTCCTCTTTGAAGTAATCTTATCGGATTGAGTCTTTAAAGATTTGAGAATACTTGATGTATGTCTTGCCGTGGATATCTGTGGTGACAATGGGATACCACGTGCCACTTGATGTATGTTAAGGTGACCAACTTGCGGGTTTCGTGACATTGGGAACCTATGCATAGGGGTTGGCACACGTTTTCGTCGTGATTCTCTGGTAGAAACTTTGGGGCACTCTTTGAGGTCCTTTGTGTTGGTTCAATAGATGAATTGAGATTGTGTGACGCATATTGTATAATCATACCCACGGATACTTGAGGTTACATTGGAGTATCTAGGTGACAGTAGGGTTTTGGTTGATTTGTGTCTTAAGGTGTTATTCTAGTACGAACTCTAGGGATGTTTGTGACACTTATAGGAATAGCCCAACAGATTGATTGGAAAGAATAACTTTGAGGTGGTTTTGTACCCTACCATAATCTCTTCGTTCGTTCTCCGCTATTAGTGACTTTGGAGTGACTCTTTATTGCATGTTGAGGGATAGTTTTATGATCCAATTATGTTAGTATTGTTGAGGGAACTTGCACTAGCGAAAGTATGAACCCTAGGCCTTGTTTCAACACATTGCAATACCGTTTACGCTCACTTTTATCACTTGCTACCTTGCTGTTTTTATTATTTCAGATTACAAAAACTATTATCTACTATCCATATTGCACTTGTATCACCATCTCTTCGCCGAACTAGTGCACCTATACAATTTACCATTATATTGGGTGTGTTGGGGACACAAGAGACTCTTTGTTATTTGGTTGCAGGGTTGCTTGAGAGAGACCATCTTCATCCTACGCCTCCTACGGATTGATAAACCTTAGGTCATCCACTTGAGGGAAATTTGCTACTATCCTACAAACATGTGCACTTGCAGGCCCAACAATGTCTACAAGAAGAAGGTTGTGTAGTAGACATCAAGCTCTACCCCCCTGGGCGCGCCCCCTGCCTCGTGGGCCCACGGTGGCCCTCCTCCACTTATCCTTTCACCCATACACTCCTTCCTCACACAAACACGAATAACTAGTTCAAACCCGAGTCCAAGCTCGTTTTGCTGCCATTTTCGATCTCCTTGCTCAAAGCACCTCTCACAAAACTGCTTGGGGAGATTGTTCCTTGGTACGTGACTCCTCCATTGGTCCAATTAGTTTTTCTTCTAGTGCTTTATTCATTGCAAATTTTTGCTGCTTATGTGACCCTGTTCTTGAGCTTGCATGTCAAATTTATATGGTTCCAAGTAGTTTTGATGCATGATATAGGCCCTAGGCACTTGTAGGAGTAGTTGCTATCAATATTATTGAGTTTGGTTTACCTTTATTTTGAAGCTACTAAAAATTTCAGAATTTTTTCAGAAAATGATGAGGAGACTTTTGAGGGGCTCATCGAGCCAAAGCTCGAAGGAAAAGGCACCGAAGCCTAAGTATAATCTGCCGCACACCGCGAAGGTTCGGGCGTGTGAATGGCCTTCCGAGGATTTCTTGAGAGCAGCCGAGATTTATGAAGATTTTCATGAATTGGCTAAGAATGCAGGCCTTACAGCTTTCCTCCATGACCAATGCGATCAGTATCTCTTACTCACAAATATCTTTGTGCAAAACTTTCATTTCCATTCTAGGAGCTCACCACCTACGGTGGAGTTTTATTTATATGATGAGCATAAGGAGATGTCACTTTATGATTTTTGTCGGGTTTGTTTAGTCCCTTTTGAGGGCAAGACAGAAGAACCACATCGCGATGATGTGGAGGGGTTTATTGATACTATCACTGTAGGGGAAACAAGGAAGGTTTCCGATGCACGAATCACTAGCATACATTTTCCTGTTTTACGTTATTTTGCATTATTTGCTAGTCGTTGCTTAATTGGTCGCGGAAACTGTGGAAACCTTAGTATCCCTGATATTATTATTTTGCTCCACGATTTATATGGTGATAACTCTATTAGTATGGGCGGCATTATTGCTAAACGGTTAAGTCTAAACCGTACCAAGGGCCCTGCCTTTGGAGGCATCTATGCTTCACGCCTAGTTGCACATTTTAACATACCTATTAGGCATTATGAGAAGAAAAAGTGCTGCCTCATGTTTATTTAGATTATAAAAGTATGGTGGCACATGATTTTATTGTTAAGAATAGGGAAGGAGGGCTTAAATATCAATTGTTCTTTAACAAACATCATCCTGAGACTATTACCATGCCTGCTCCTTCTTTGTTTGATTTATCTGCAAGCCAGTACCTTGTTCCGTTAAAGGCTATTCACACCTACCGGAACCCTGCACCAGCCATGGAGCCAGAGCCGGAACCACAAGTTGATCCTTCACGACAGTCTAATTATCAGTGGGATCCGGAGATGATTGTCAGCCAGTGGTAATCGGAGTCTTCCTCTTCTTCATCTCAGTACGATCCCAACTACTATTATGGATATCTGCCAGGCCAGTCATGGCCATAGACCAACTTAGGCCAAAAGCCTAAGCTTGGGGGAGTACGTATTTCCCACCGACATTACATTTATGTTCACACACTCATTACTAGATGTCGGTGCTCATACTTTTTCATTGTATCATCCATGCTAGTTTATTTTCCTTTTTATGCTTTCTTCTTGTGTGTTTAATAAACCTTAAGAAAAATCAAAAAAAATTAGTTGTAGCTTTTAATCAGTTTAGTTTCCATGCTTGTAGTAGTAATTAAAAAGAAAACCCAAAAAGATTTCCTGTTCTTCTTTTTCTTGTTGGGAGCTTTCCCGTGTAAATAGTTTTATTTCTTTTCTTTTCTTTGGGGGCGATAGGAGAAGACCATAATTAAATTGTTGAAGTGGCTTGTATATGCATTATTGTTTATCTGACAAAAGAGCCCATATTGCCTTGTCTTCTCCTGTTTATTGAATGCCTGCAGATTCCAACTTAGTCCAATGCACGTGCACTATTATTATTATTCACATCATTCGATCATGCAAGTGAAAGGCAATTATGATGATATATGATGGACTGGCTGAGATGAGAAAAGCTGGTATGAACTCGACCTCTTTTGTTTTTGTAAATATGATTAGTTCATCGTTCCTGATTCAGCCTATTATGAAGAAACATGTTTGCAATGACAATTAGAGATCATAGTTTCTTGTGCCATGCTTGATTAGCTATGAGTTATAATGGTTTATCTTGCGTGCCAACATGCTATTGAAATGGTTATGATGTGGTATGATAGGGTGGTATCCTCCTTTGAATGATTTAAGTGACTTGACTTGGCGCATTGCTACCTCTTGAGCACTGCGTTGGATTTCCCCGAAGAGGAGAGGATGATGCAGCAAAGTAGCGCAAGTATTTCCCTCGGTTTTTGAGAACCAAGGTATCAATCCAGTAGGAGGCTACGTGCGAGTCCCTCGTACCTACACAAAAACAATAGCTCAACGCAACCAACGCGCTTAGGGGTTGTCAATACCTTCACGGTCACTTACGAAAGTGAGATCTGATAGAGATGATAAATAATATTTTTGGTATTTTTGGTATAGAGATGCAAAGTGAAAAGTAAAAGGCAAATTAAAAAAGCAAAGCAATAATAAAGTGATGGAGATTGATATGATGAGAAAGAGACCCGGGGGCCATAGGTTTCACTAGTGGCTTCTCTCAAGAGCATAAGTATTCTACGGTGGGTGAACAAATTACTGTTGAGCAATTGACAGAATTGAGCATAATTATGAGAATATCTAGGTATGGTCATGTATATAGGCATCACGTCCGAGACAAGTAGACCGACTCCTGCCTGCATCTACTACTATTACTCCACTCATCGACCGCTATCCAGCATGCATCTAGAGTATTAAGTTAAAAACAGAGTAACGCCTTAAGAAAGATGACATGATGTAGAGGGATAGTTTCATGCAATATGATAAAAAAAACCATCTTGTTATCCTCGATGGCAACAATACAATACGTGCCTTGCTGCCCCTTCTGTCACTCGGAAAGGACACCGCAAGATCGAACCCAAAACTAAGCACTTCTCCCATGCAAGAACAACCAATCTAGTAGGCCAAACCGAACTGATAATTCGAAGAGACTTGCAAAGATAACCAATCATACATAAAAGAATCAGAGAAGATTCAAATATTATTCATAGATAGACTGGATCATAAACCCACAATTCATCGGTCTCAACAAACACACCGCAAAAAGAAGATTACATTGAATAGATCTCCACGAGAGAGGGGGAGAACATTGTATTGAGATCCAAAAAGAGAGAAAAAGCCATCTAGCTACTAACTATGGACCCGTAGGTCTGAAGTAAACTACTCACACTTCATCGGAGAGGCTTGGATGATGATGTAGAAGCCCTCCGTGATCGATGCCCCCTCCGGCGGAGCTCCGGAACAGGCCCCAAGATGGGATCTCGTGGATACAGAAAGTTGCGGCGGTGGAATTAGGTTTTTGGCTCCGTATTTGATCGTTTGGGGGTACGTAGGTATATATAGGAGGAAGGAGTACGTCGGCGGAGCTTTGAGGGGCCCACGAGGCAGGGGCGCATCCTAGGGGGGGCGCCCTCCACCCTCGTGACCGCCTCGTGGCTTTCTTGATGGAGGGTCCAAGTCTCCTGTCTTATCTGATGAGAAAATCGTGTTCCCGAAGGTTTCATTCCGTTTGGACTCCGTTTGATATTCTGTTTCTCCGAAACATTGAAATAGGCAAAAAAAACAGCAATTCTGGGCTGGGCCTCCGGTTAATAGGTTAGTCCCAAAAATAATATAAAAGTGGAAAATAAAGCCCAATATAGTCCAAAACAGTAGGTAATATAGCATGGAGCAACCAAAAATTATAGATAGTTGGAGACGTATCAAGCATCCCCAAGCTTAATTCATGCTCGTCCTCGAGTAGGTAAATGATAAAAACAGAATTTTTGATGTGAAGTGCTACTTGGCATAATTTCAATGTAAATCTTTTTAATTGTGGTATGAATATTCAGATTCAAAATATTCAAGACAAAAGTTCATGTTGACATAAAAATAATAATACTTCAAGCATACTAACAAAGCAATTATGTCTTCTCAAAATAACATGGCCAAAGAAAGCTATCCCTACAAAATCATATAGTCTGGCTATGCTCTATCTTCACCACACAAAGTATTTAAATCATGCACAACCCCGATGACAAGCCAAACAATTGTTCCATACTTTTGACATTTTCAAAACTTTTTCGATCTTCACGCAATACATGAGTGTGAGCCATGGATATAGCACTATATGTGGAATAGAATGGTGGTTGTGGAGAAGACAAAAAGAGGGGAAGATAGTCTCACATCAACTAGGCGTATCAACGAGCTATGGAGATGCCCATCAATAGATATCAATGTTAGTGAGTAGGGATTGCCATGCAACGGATGCACTAGAGCTATAAGTATATGAAAGCTCAACAAAAGAAACTAAGTGGGTGTGCATCCAACTCGCTTGCTCACGAAGACCTAGGGCATTTTGAGGAAGCCCATCATTGGAATATACAAGCCAAGTTCTATAATGAAAAATTCCCACTAGTATATGAAAGTGACAGAATGAGAGACTCTCTATCATGAAGATCATGGTGCTACTTTGAAGCACAAGTGTGGTAAAAGGATAGTAACATTGTCCCTTCTCCCTTTTTCTCTCATTTTTTTTGTTTGGGCCTTCTCTTTTTTTATGGCCTCTTTTTTTCGTCCGGAGTCTCATCCCGACTTGTGGGGGAATCATAGTCTCCATCATCCTTTCCTCACTTGGGACAATGCTCTAAAAATGATGATCATCACACTTTTTATTTTTCTTACAACTCAACAATTACAACTCAATACTTAGAACAAAATATGACTCTATATGAATGCCCCCGGCGGTGTACTGGGATATGCAATGAATCAAGAGTGACATGTATGAAAGAATTATGAACGGTGGCTTTGCCACAAATATGATGTCAACTACATGATCATGCTAGCAGTATGAAAATGATGGACCGTGTCATATGAACGAAACGGTGGAAAGTTGCATGGCAATATTTCTTGGAATGGCTATGGAAATGCCATGATAGGTAGGTATGGTGGCTGTTTTGAGAAGGTATTTTGTGGGTGTATGATACCGGCGAAAAGTGCGCGGTATTAGAGAGGCTAGCAATGGTGGAAGGAAGGAAAGTGCGTATAATCAATGGACTCAACATTAGTCATAAAGAACTCATATACTTATTGCAAAAATCTAGAAGTTATCAAAGCAAAGTATTACGCGCATGCTCCTAGGGGGATAGATTGGTAGGAAAATACCATCGCTCGTCCCCGACCGCCACTCATAAGGAAGACAATCAATAAATAAATCATGCTCCGACTTCATCACATAACGGTTCATCATACGTGCATGCTACGAGAATCACAAACTTTAACACAAGAATTTCTCAAATTCACAACTAATCAACTAGCATGACTCTAATATCACCATCCTCATATCTCAATTTTTTTTCTTAGTATTCAACGCACTCAAAAGAAAGTTTTACAAATCTTGAATACCAAGCATATTATTATTAAGCAAATTACCATGCTATTAAGACTCTCAAAATAATCTAAGTGAAGCATGAGAGATCAATAGTTTCTATAAAACAAATTCACCACCGTGCTCTAAAAGATATAAGTGAAGCACTAGAGCAAAATTATATAACTCAAAAGATATAAGTGAAGCATATAGAGTATTCTATCAAATTCCAAATTATGTATGGCTCTCTCAAAAGGTGTGTACAGCAAGGATGATTGTGGTAGACTAACAAGCAAAGACTCAAATCATAAAAGACGCTCCAAGCAAAACACATATCATGTGGTGAATAAAAATATAGCTCCAAGTAAAGTTATCGATAGAAGTAGACGAAAGAGGGGATGCCTTCCGGGGCATCCCCAAGATTTGGCTTTTAGGTGTCCTTAGATTATCTTGGGGGTGCCTTGGGCATCCCAGAGATTAGGCTCTTGCCACTCCTTGTTCCATAATCCATCAAATCTTTACCCAAAACTTGAAAACTTCACAACACAAAACTTAAAGTAGAAAACTCGTGAGCTCCGTTAGCGAAAGAAAACAAAAGACCACTTCAAGGTACTGTAATGAAATCATTATTTATTTATATTTGTGTTAAAACTACTGTATTCCAACTTCTCTATGGTTTATAAACTATTTTACTAGCCATAGATTCATCAAAATAAGCAAACAACACACGAAAAACAGAATCTGTCAAAAACAGAACAGTCTGTAGTAATCTGTAGCTAGCGCAAGATCTGGAACCCCAAAAATTCTAAAATAAATTTAGGGACGTGAGGAATTTATCTATTAATCATCTGAAAAAATAATTAACTAAATATCACTCTCCAAATAAAAATGACAGAAGTTCTCGTGAGCGCTAAAGTTTCTGTTTTTACAGCAAGTTCAATAAAACTTTCCACAAGTCTTCCCAACGGTTCTACTTGGTACAAACACTAATTAAACACAAAAAACACAACAAAAACAGAGGCTAAATAAATTATTTATTAAATAACAGCAAGGACAAATATTGGGTTGTCTCCCAACAAGCGCTTTTCTTGAAAGCCTTATAGCTAGGCATACTATTTCAATGATACTCACATGAAAGACAAGAATTGAAGCACAAAGAGAGCATCATAAAACACGTGACAAACACATCTAAGTCTAACAAAATTCCTATGCATAGGCATCTTATAGGCGAACAAATTATCAAGGCAAGCAAAAACTAGCATATGCAAGGAAAAGGAAAGAAACAATAGCAATCTCAACATAAAGAGAGGTAATTTAGTAACATAAAAATTTCTACAACCATATTTTCCTCTCTCATAATAATTACATGTGGAATCATAAGCAAATTCAACAAAATAGCTATCACATAGAGTATTTTCAACATGATCCACATCCATGCAAAGTTGACACTCTTCCAAAATAGTGGGATTAACATTAACTAAAGTCATGACCTTTCCAAACGCACTTTTATCAAAAGCTTCATAAGATTGAACATTTTCCAAATATGTGGGATCTAAAGTTGACATTCTTCCAAACCCACTTTCAATATTATTGCAAACATTATAATCAATCTCATATTCATCATGGGGCTTAAATAAATTTTCAAGATCATAAGAAGAATCACCCCAATCATGATCATTGCAACAAGTAGAGGACATAGCAAAACTAGCATCCCCAAGCTTAGGATTTTGCATATTATTATCACAATTTACATTAATAGAATTTATACTATCATCATTGCAATCATGCTTTTTATTCAAAGATCTATCGTGAATCACTTCATAAAGTACTTCATCACACTTTTCAGATTCACGAATTTCAAGCAAAACCTCATAAAGATAATCTAGTGCACAAAACTCACTAGCAATTGGTTCAACATAACTGGATCTCTTAAAAAGATTAGCAAGCGGATGAGGATCCATAGATCTTAGGTTCTCCGTTTAGTAATAAATAAACGACTATTCCAGCCATACGAGCAAACAAAAAGCAAGCGGGCAAAAAAGGCAAATACAGAAAGAGAGGGAGGATAGAGAGAGAGAGGTCGAATAAAACGGCAAGGGTGAAGTGGGGGACAGGAAAACGAGAGGCAAATGGCAAATAATGTAATGCGGGAGATAGGGATCATGATGGGTACTTGGTATGTTAACTTTTGCGCAGACTCCCCGGCAACGGCGCCAGAAATTCTTCTTGCTACCTCTTGAGCACTGCGTTGGATTTCCCCGAAGAGGAGAGGATGATGCAGCAAAGTAGCGTAAGTATTTCCCTTAGTTTTTGAGAACCAAGGTATCAATCCAGTAGGAGGCTACACAAAAACAATAGCTCAACACAACCAACGCGCTTAGGGGTTGTCAATCCCTTCATGGTCACTTACGAAAGTGAGATCTGATAGAGATGATAAATAATATTTTTGGTATTTTTGGTATAGAGATGCAAAGTGAAAAGTAAAAGGCAAAGTAAAAAAGCAAAGCAATAATAAAGTGATGGAGATTGATATGATGAGAAAGAGACCCGTGAGCCATAGGTTTCACTAGTGGCTTCTCTCAAGAGCATAAGTATTCTACGGTGGATGAACAAATTACTATTGAGCAATTGACAGAATTGAGCATAGTTATGAGAATATCTAGGTATGATCATGTATATAGGCATCACGTCCAAGACAAGTAGACCGACTCCTGCCTGCATCTACTACTATTACTCCACTCATCGACCGCTATCCAGCATGCATCTAGAGTATTAAGTTAAAAATAGAGTAATGCCTTAAGCAAGATGACATGATGTAGAGGGATAGTTTCATGCAATATGATAAAAACCCCATCTTGTTATCCTCGATGGCAACAATACAATACGTGCCTTGCTGCCCCTTCTGTCACTGGGAAAGGACACCGCAAGATCGAACCCAAAGCTAAGCACTTCTCCCATGGCAAGAACAACCAATCTAGTAGGCCAAACCAAACTGATAATTCGAAGGGACTTGCAAAGATAACCAATAATACATAAAAGAATTCAGAGAAGATTCAAATATTATTCATAGATAGACTGGATCATAAACCCACAATTCATCGGTCTCAACAAACACACCGCAAAAAGAAGATTACATCGAATAGATCTCCACGAGAGAGGGGGAGAACATTGTATTGAGATCCAAAAAGAGAGAAGAAGCCATCTAGCTACTAACTATGGACCCATAGGTCTGAAGTAAACTACTCACACTTCATCGGAGAGGCTTGGATGATGATGTAGAAGCCCTCCGTGATCGATGCCCCCTCCGGCGGAACTCCGGAACAGGCCCCAAGATGGGATCTCATGGATACAGAAAGTTGCGGTGGTGGAATTAGGTTTTTGGCTCCGTATCTGATCGTTTGGGGGTAGGTAGGTATATATAGGAGGAAGGAGTACGTCGGTGGAGCTTCGAGGGGCCCACGAGGTAGGGGGCGCGCCCTAGGGGGGCACGCCCTCCACCCTCGTGACCGCCTCGTGGCTTTCTTGACGGAGGGTCCAAGTCTCCTGGGTCTTATTTGATGAGAAAATCACGTTCCCGAAGGTTTCATTCCGTTTGGACTCCGTTTGATATTCTGTTTCTCTGAAGCACTAAAATAGGCAAAAAACAGCAATTCTGGGTTGGGCCTCCGGTTAATAGGTTAGTCCCAAAAATAATATAAAAGTGGAAAATAAATCCCAATATAGTCCAAAACAGTAGGTAATATAGCATGGAGCAATCAAAAATTATAGATACGTTGGAGACGTATCAAGCATGTTCACGCATGTAGTTGAAACAAAATCAACATGGCCTTCGCGATATTTATGTTCATGGTGGATTATATCCTACTCATGCTTGCATGTGGTGTTGATTAATTTTAATGCATGTTCATGACTGTTGTCGCTCTCTAGCTGGTCGCTTCCCAGTCTTTTGCTAGCCTTCACCTGTACTAAGCGGGAATACTGCTTGTGCATCCAATCCCTTAAACCCCAAAGTTATTCCACATGAGTCCACTATACCTACCTATATACAGTATCTACCTGCCGTCCCAAGTAAATTTGTATGTGCCAAACTCTAAACCTTCAAATAAATATCCTGTTTTGTATGCTCGAAGAGCTCATGTATCAACTAGGGTTGTCTGTATCTTCCATGTTAGGCGGGTTATTCTCAAGAGTGGACTCCGCTCCTCACTCACGAGATAAATGGTCGGTCACCAGGATGCCCAGTCCCATGCTTTATGCAAACTAAATCAAAATAATTGCAAACAAAACTCCCCCTGGGACTCTTGTTAGTTGGAGGCACTCGTTGTTTCGAGCAAGCCATGGATTGATGCTTGTTGGTGGAAGGGGGAGTATAAACTTTACCATTCTATTTGGGAACTACCTATAATGTGTGTAGCATGGAAGATATTGCCATCTCTTGGTTGTTATGTTGACAATGAAAGTATACCGCTCAAAATATTATTCACCTCTATTTCAAAACCGAGCTCTGGCACCTCTACAAATCCCTGCTTCCCTCTGCGAAGGGCCTATCTATTACTTTTATGTTGAGTCATCATCCTCTTATTAAAAAGCACCAGTTGGACTGTCGTTTGCATTCATTACTGTTAATTTACATTGAGTATGACTTGACTGAATCTCTTTTACCATGAATTACAATGTCTAGTCAGTCCTTGGTCTTTAAAGGTGCTCTGCATTTATGTTTTGCGATCTCAGAAAGGGCTAGCGAGATACCATCTTGTTATATCATATTATGATTGTTTTGAGAAAGTGTTGTCATCCGAGATTTATTATTATGGCTCGGTAGTTGATTATGCTATTGATATGAGTAAACTTGAGACCTATGCGTTATTGCAAATGTGGTTAGTTATAATCTTTGCTGAAAACTTGAATGCTGGCTTTACATATTTACAACAACAAGAGCAAACAGAGTTTGTAAAAGTTTTTCTTTATCACTTTCAGTTTATCAACTGAATTGCTTGAGGACAAGCAAAGGTTTAAGCTTGGGGGAGTTGATACGTCTCCGTCGTATCTACTTTTCCAAACACTTTTGCCCTTGTTTTGGACTCTAACTTGCATGATTTGAATGGAACTAACCCGGACTGACGCTGTTTTCAGTAGAATTACCATGGTGTTATTTATGTGCAGAAACAAACGTTCTCGGAATGACCTGAAACTTCACGGAGCAACTTTTCAGAAAATATGAAAAATACCTGCAAAAGATGAAGGCCAAGGGGGCCACCACCTCTCCACGAGGGTGGGGGGCGCCCCCTACCTCGTGGGCCCCTATTGCCTCTCCGACTCCAACTCCAACTCCATATATTGTGTTTCGGGGAGAAAAAAATCAGGGAGAAGAAATCATCGCGTTTTACGATATGGAGCCGCCGCCAAGCCCTAAAACCTCTCGGGAGGGCTGATCTGGAGTCCGTTCGGGGCTCCAGAGAGGGGAACTCGTCGCCATCGTCATCATCAACCATCCTCCATCACCAATTTCATGATGCTCACCGCCGTGCGTGAGTAATTCCGTCGTAGGCTTGCTGGGCGGTGATGGGTTGGATGGGATCTATCATGTAATCGAGTTAGTTTTGTTAGGGTTTGATCCCTAGTGTCCACTATGTTCTGAGATTGATGTTGCTATGACTATGCTATGCTTAATGCTTGTCACTAGGGCCCGAGTGCCATGATTTCAGATCTGAACCTATTATGTTTTCATCAATATATGAGTGTTCTTGATCCTATCTTGCAAGTCTATAGTCACCTATTATGTGTTATGATCCGTTAACCCCGAAGTGACAATAATTGGGATACTTACCGGTGATGACCGTAGTTTGAGGAGTTCATGTATTCACTATGTGGTAATGCTTTGTTCCGGTTCTCTATTAAAAGGAGGCCTTAATATCCATTAGTTTCCGTAAGGACCCCGCTGCCACGGGAGGGTAGGACAAAATATGTCATGCAAGTTCTTTTCCATAAGCACGTATGACTATATTCGGAATACATGCCTACATTATATCAATGAACTGGAGCTAGTTCTGTGTCACCCTAGGTTATGACTGTTACATGATGAACCGCATCCGGCATAATTCTCCATCACCGATCCATTGCCTACGAGCTTTCGATATATTGTTCTTCGCCTATTTACTTTCCCGTTGCTATTGCTATCATCACTACAAAATACCAAAAACATTGCTTTTACTACCGTTACCTTTTGTTACCGTTATCACTACTATCATATTACTTTGTTACTAAATACTTTGCTGCAGATACTAAGTTTCCAGGTGTGGTTGAATTGACAACTCAGCTACTAATACTTGAGAATATTCTTTGGCTCCCCTTGTGTCGAATCAATAAATTTGGGTTGAATGCTCTACCCTCGAAAACTGTTGTGATCCCCTATACTTGTGGGTTATCAGCACCAAATTCTGAAATTCCGCCGTGGCACAAAATTATAGCTCCTCGTACCATGCCTAGTACACCTTCTCCTTGTCGGGGTCCTTCGTGTACGGTTTTCCATCGTCACCTGTAACCTGTAGGCTATCTCTATGATATTTACATTAACGTGACAATCTTTCGGCTCCAGCCATCATGTCGTGATGCGCAGGCCACTTAACATTACAACATATAACCATCTTATACATAAACTCATTATCATGACAAAGGCTATACCACATCATATGCATACCCTACAAAACCAAGTTAGACGTCCTTTAATCGGTTTTATCAAAATTGTAGTTATGTCGTTAACCAGTTTTAACAAGTAACACTAGCTACCTACATCCACAATTTGGGTGATGATTCTTGATGCTAGATTAAGTTTCGGGGTGTGTGAAACAAGAGACTTAATTAAAAATCTCTAGCCCCACACTAAACTTCGTCAAATACGCATGACCCCCTATAAGATCATCCATCTTTGTCACCCTCTTGTGTACGTGATGGTTCACTATTCTCAACTGTGGTGAAGCCTGAGGTACTATTAGCAGATCATCGACAACCAGAACTGACCGATTTTTAGAACCTTATAAGAAGCAACACCATGTTGTCGATGAATTAAACCAAAGCAACACTCGAGGGAAGCATAGCAAGAACATCAACCCTCACAATCACATGTGATATAGATCGCAACCTGCATCTACTCATAAAATCGCTCTGATGCCACTGTTGGGCAACATGGTAGAAAACAAAAAAATCACACCTACGATCACCCAAGAACAATATGAAGATGCATAACGGGTTGGGATCACGATCGTACCGTCACCGAGTTGCAGCGAAAGAAAAATGTGTCGGTGTATATTGTACTTGGAGTCCCTCGTACCACCCACGAATGATCCCTCAAACCTAAGACCGAAAGCATGACCTCTCTACTTGGTTGCAAGCATGCAACCTTCATGATCAGCCAGCACCTTGCCGTCCAGAGCTAATCGTCGCCGAAGAAGGAGATTAGAACCACATTGGGCTTCTAATTATGAGGACAAGAGGATTAGCCAAGCTCTAATTAGTCAACTAGGACCAACCAGAGCAAGAACTAGAGGAGGCTCCAAAAACTGTAAATATAGTAGAGCAAAAACCCCTAGTATATATAGGTTGGAGGAGGAGGAGACGGCAGCCACCAAGGAGGGAAAGTCCCTCCTTGGGGCAGCGGACAAGGGGGACTCCTCCCTAGTCCAATTTAGCCCCCCTATATGGCAGGGGGTGATATGTCTCTAATGTATCTATAATTTTTAATTGTTCCATGCTATTATATTATCATTCTTGGATGTTTTACAATCATTTTATATCATTTTTGGGGGACTAACCTATTAACATAGTGCCAAGTGCCAGTTGCTGTTTTTTGCTTGTTTTTTACATCGCAGAAAATCAATATCAAACAGGGTCCAAATGCAATGAAACTTTTTGTGGATTTTTTATGGACCGGAAGACACCCAGTGCCAGAGAAGCACCTGGGGGTGCCCTGAGGGGGGCACAACCCACCAGGACACGTCTGGGCCCCCAGGCGCGCCCAGGTGGGTTGTCCCCACCTTGGTGGCCTCCCACACCGCCTCTTTGCTCTATAAATACCTCAATATTCCAGAAACCCTAGGGGAGTCGACGAAAATCTATTCCAGCCACCGCAAGTTGCAGAAACCACAGATCCAATCTAAAAACCATCACGAAGGGGTTCATCATCCTCATTGGTGCCTCTCCGATGATGCGTGAGTAGTTCTTTGTAGACCTACGGGTCCGTAGGTAGTAGGTAGATGGCTTCCTCTATCTCTCTTGATTCTCAATACAATTGTCACTTGGAGATCTATTTTATGTAACTCTTTTTGTGGTGTGTTTGTTGGGATCTGATGAACTTTGAGTTTATGATCAGATCTATGTTTTTATCCATGAAAGTTATTTGAGTTATTTGATCTCTTATATGCATGATTACTTATAGCCTCGTATTTCTTCTTCGAATCTTTGGTTTAGTTAGGCCAACTAGATCGATTTTTCTTGCCATGGGAAGAGGTGCTTTGTGATGGGTTCGATCTTACGGTGCATGATCCCAGTGACAGAAGGGGAACCGACACGTAAGTATCATTGCTATTAAGGATAACAAGATGGGGTATATTTCTACATAAATAGATCTTGTCTACATCATGTCGTCGTTCTTATTGCATTACTCTGTTTCTCCATGAACTTAATACACTAGATGCATGCTGGATAGCGGTCAATATGTGGAGTAATAGTAGTAGATGCAGGCAAGAGTCGGTCTACTAATCTTGTACGTGATGCCTATATAATGATCATTGCCTGGATATCATCATGATTATTTGAAGTTCTATCAATTTCGCAATAGTAATTTGTTTGCCCACCGTTGCTATTTTCTCGAGAGAAGCCACTAGTGAAATCTACGGCCCCCGGGTCTCTTCTTTATTATATTTGCCTTTGCGGTCTATTTTTGTTTGCTTTTATTTTCAGATCTATTAATCCAAAAACCCAAAAATACCTCGCTGAATTTTATTTTATTTTATTTACATTTATCAATCTATCACAATTTTTATCTCGTCTACTTGCCAATTTCTAGCGTCGTTACCCGAAAGGGATTGACAACCCCTTTAATATGTCGGCTTGCGAGTATTTGTTATTTGTGTGCAGGTGTCGTTCACGTAGTGTTGCGTGGTTCTTCTATTCGTTCGATAACCTTGGTCTCATCACTGAGGGAAATACCTACCGTAGTTGTGTTGCATCATCCCTTCCTCTTTGGGGAAATACCGACATAGTTCAAGCCGCATCAGGGGGGCGCCACTTCCTTATGGGCCCTTGTGGCCCATAACTCTTTCCACCTCTTGGCCTTTTTAACGCCCATTGATATCTATCCCTAATCCCTAATCCCTAATCCCTAATCCCTATCCCTAATCTCTCCCTAATCTTTCCCTAATATATATATATTATTAATAATAAAGCATAGATTGACTCCGTGGGTTCACCGTCACAATACGCTTTTTCTCGTGAATTTACGCTTTCAGTTTTTTTCAACATGTCAATATTTTTTCCAAAACCAAGGTGGTACTAATCTTTAGTCCGCTCACATGTTTTTCGTCCGTACGTCCGGTTTCGTTCGCTCTCGTATCGTGTCGTCCGTCCAGTTTCAGCTTCGTATCACATGGGCCAGAGAATTTTCAATGGGCCGGTAAGAAAGTTCAACCTCACGACCTTCCCCCCTCTCAGTACTGCCTCCTCTCCATATGGCTGCAGTTTTCTTATTCCTATATGCTACAATTTCAGATTAATTAGTCCCACCCTGCTTCTTTCCATCATATCCTAGCAGCTTATATATGTTTGGAGTTGCCCGAATCAACGAGCCAACAAAAGATATGCAGAAATACGCCATGAATCACAAATAGCTAGCCCGGAAGGAAGCTGACGACCAATCAAAGAGGAGAGGCACAGAAAATATATAAAAAAGCAGCATGATGCCCAGCCTAACGGACGGTTCTGGCCTAAAGGAGGGGTCGGGCGGTGGCGCTACTCCAAAATCAATGTCCGGGTCTCTGCAAAGTAACCAAGGGAGATGCGGCGGCGGGCACACATAGCATGGAAGTAGAGAGACGGGAGGGGAAAAGGGAAGGAGAGAACGAGGGAAAGAGGAAAGGGAGGTGGACGAAGGCGACTGCAGGCGTAGACGCGTCCAGCAAGCAGGGGAGGAGGTGCGCATGGCTGAGAGCGAGGCTGGGTGGTTCCGACCCGTCAGGTCTTCATGGCCGCTTGGCAAGGATCTGGTGGAAGTGGAGGGAGATGAGGATCATGCTGGAGATAGAAAAGGTAGATGAGCCGACGGTAATAGCATTTATTTAATATCTGGAACCTTTTTGTGTTTGCGTACATCTCTAATCATCGGTAACAAAACTAGCCACGTACCAATCCTATCGAAGATCCCGGAAGCACATATGTGCATGGCTGCATGCCTATCAAACAAGAGCTTCCCGAGAAAGTTGGATTATAACAAAATAACCCTTGGTGGCCCCTTTGTCTTAAATTTATTTAAGAAATGTATTATGATGGATTGGCTCGAGTCCTTCCATGGATCCTACTACCCTTCTAATTTTCGTCTCTCCGTTTCTAAAACTTGATACATAGAGCTGCAGAACATGCCCTTCATCCGTGCAATAAGCTCGTAACAATAATTTTTTTTGAGAATCATAACAATACAATTCAAAAGTATGAGCGCCGGTATATGAACTAGGTGCGTGATAAACACTCTCTTGTCTTGTACGATTCAATGACATGTGTGCCATGCGGTGACTGGCATCATTGCTTTAGAATCCACCACATTCAAACACATTGTCATCTCATGAACATTGTCGCCACTGTTGGAGGGAAGAAATGATAAATGTGTATAAGCGGTAACACGAGTGTGGCGTCATGCCAAAATAGAAGACATGAGTTTGTGCCGGGTCTTAAGCAATGTTTATTGGGTTAGTGACATACGATTTTTAATTTTATTGACTCCGTGGGTTCACCGTCACAATACGCTTTTTCCCGTGACTTTGCACTTTCAGTTTGAATTTAAAACATATTTAAGGTGGTACTAATATTTTCATGTTGGCTCCATGTACGTCAAAAGCATTGCGCAACTTGGGCCTGCAGCCGTTTTAGATCTGGCCCACCCGGTCCTGTGTGTATGTGTTTGATATCTTTTTAATTTTAAAAAATTGGTCGCAACTATGATTTGAGCCCTGGTCTACTAGATGTGTGCAAACGCATCAGACCACTCAGGCTAGGCTCATGAGAGTGGTTAGCTAGGCGTCTCGCTGTTTAAGAATAGAATGTGATGTGTGCGTACTTGGGCTGAGACAATGGGCACGGGCGTGCTGGGCTGGCCGACTGCCCTTTGCGAGCAGGCTGGAGGCTGTTTTTCATATTTGTTTATTTATTAAATAATCCCACATTGCTATTTTACATAATTTTTTACCAGTTTATATACGTTCTTAGGTTGTCAAATATCAAGGAGCTACTTCGGAAATTATGCTAAGAATATGGCATAAATAAGATTTGTGCTTAGCGAAACAAATGACGGGAAGAGCAATAGCTATTATGCATAATTATAAGCCGGCATGAGAAATAAAGAAGGAAGGAGTTAGACGGTAATTACAGAATTTTTTTTGAAGGAGGTGCGGGAATCAATGGCAGGCGTGTAGTGCCCTCCTTTATATCTTATGAATAAAAATGATGTGGCATCTTTTTCCTGCATGATCCTCACTAAATTCAGGCCATTCTTTCTTTCGTTGCAACATACAGTGTGTCATGTTTTCCTTGCACTTATAATCCTTACTACATTATGTTTGTAACACATTGAACATTATGTTTGTGCCGCTAAATTTATGTCAATTGTTTCTACCGTTGTAACCCACGGGCATATATACTGTTTTTATATATTTATATAAATGGAGGTATAATCTTATTGGTGCTCCCATTTCGTATGTCCATGGCATTTCTTCATACTGAGCTAGGCTATTATACCGATCGTCTGTCCTGGGCCACTTGGCCTCTGCCCCATTGGTTCACGTAACGTTGCACCAATAGAAAATACAGTGCCCTCCCAACCTATCCGTGTGACCCGGTCCAACAAATCAAACCCACCATCTCATTTAAGAGATGAGGCAAAAAATAGTTGACCATGACTGGAATCAAACTCGCAACGTCCACAGTTTTTTGTGTTGATCGTGTTAGCCCGCAAAAACAGTGTTGATTATTTTAAAGCACATATCGTCGTCGGCTCCCATCACTTTAAGTTCCATAAGAACATCCAAATCTATGTGTATGACGGAGAAATGGATGATCACTAGCCTGAGTATTTTCTGATTTTTAAGTGTAGCATGTGAGCAATTTTATTTGATTTCAATTAATAATGTTGGATGTACACTATTTATAATCATTACATGTATTATGTTATGTTATCAATAACTTGATTTTAAGGCCGCAATTCACACTTTTATTATCCGTTGCAACACACGGGTCTTTTGCTAGTTTTTATTTTTATTTTTTTTAATAATAAAGCACGGATTGACTTTGTGGGTTCACCGTCACAATACGTTTTCTTCTCATGTCATAATATGCTTTTACAATTTGTATAGACAAAATCGTAATATAAACGAGGTGGTACTAATTTGGGTCTGCACGTCCTTCCTCCCTAATTTTTGTCTCCTGCTTTTTTTGGTAATCATCCCTCACTCCGCAAACTTTCATCTGTTATTAATTATTAAGGGTCGCGCTAACTGTCACATGTGTGGCAGGAAGGGAGACGCACCACACGTCTCTAATGTAAACAGATTGCCATGTCATCGCATGCATGCATGTAGGAATCTTTTTAGATTTTCAGTTTTTAAAATGTTTTATCTCTTAAACGAAAAATCCGATTGAAAATCCGTTTTCACCATTAAATCCCTCGCGATGAGATCTTCGAAACTAGATCACATGTTGATATGTTTTGATGAAATTTTTTTTGGATTAAAAGTTGCCATGTCTATTGCATATGAATTGCCATGATGTTTACACTGAAGTTGCCATGATATTTTTCAGCTATTTTCTTCTACATTTAAAAGTAAATTTTGACATTTATAAAATGGGGAATTAAGAAACTAGACTTGCCATGAACCATAAACTAAAATTGACATGATACATGCACGTAAAATTGCCATGGTTCATACAAAAAATAATTTTCATGGTCAAAGTAATGGCAACTTTAGTTTAAGCCCTATGGCAACTGCAGTGTAAACATCGTGGCAACTTCTGGCAAAAAAAAATTCGTCGAAACATATCAACATGGGGTCTAGTTTTGAAGATCTCGTCGAGACGGATTTAATGGTGAAAATGGATTTTTAGTTCGCTTTTTTATTTAGGAGATACAACATTTTTAAGCCGAAAACCAAATTTTTTTTTGCTGATGTCATCTATTCATACGTGGCAAAATGAGTGGTGATGGAGGCGTGTGGGCGATGTGCAAACGCCCACACGTGTGGGCGTTAACATTTCCGATTATTAAGTGAAAAAGGGATTCTAGAGGCCCTCTCTCTCCCGCACGAGGACGCGAGACGCCCCGGAACTAGGGTTCCTTTCGCCGCCGCGCCCCCATGGCACCGCTTCTGGCAGCCCTCGCCACCATCTTCCGTCCCCAATCGCCGTTGTAGTCCCCCGCCGCCGGTAAATAGCCTTGACGGAGCCCTAGCCACTGGCTCCCTGGAGCACGGCGCCCGCCGATAGCCACGATGGAGCGCCGGTGGACGTCTTGATTGTGGGCGAGGACCCTGCCGAGGCGACTAACCTCGACACCGCGCAGCACCCCCAGGCCCCAGCATCTCTGCCATCGCCTCGTGCTGCCGTGCGCAAGGATACCACCACCTCTCCCTGACATCTCTGTCTCCACTCCCCCGAGGTGTGCTGCTCGCCGGCTCCACACCTCTATCCTCTCCCATCCAATGCTGGTCACGACCTCCTACAGAGATGAAACTTTGCGTCTCCCGTGCAGGCCCTCCTCGCGGACAGCCTCCAACCCACACAAGATCCCCTGTTCTGGCTCTGCAGCCTCCCGTGGCTGAGCAACGAAGAGATCGAGAGGGGAATACTCAGTTGATTTTTCAGGGATTGGTTGTCCGTGGATTCAAAGATGAAGTAGATAGTAAAGGCCAAGGCAACAGGCATCAGACATGTTAATTTTTCTGAACTCTACTATGGAACATGTGTTTCTGAATTTCTGCCAAAGTGTCAACTGTGGATCGTACATAGTAGGCTCTTTTGATAGTAGGTGGTCTGAATTTCTGTCAAAGTGATAACTGTGGATCATACATAGTAGTGCTCTTTTGATAGTAGGTGGTCGAAGTGTCGAAACACTGGAACAAGCACAAACTGATCCTAGCATCGAAGTGCTTTGTTTTTCCTTTGCATCAAACTATTTTTGTGTGCTCCAGAGTTCAGTGGGACATATGATTGTCGTGCTCCAGCCCATTTAATCTCAGGTCTGATCTCTTTTCAGCTCTTATATGTATAGTACTTGGTTATACAAACATGGAACTGATGGATATGTTGGATTAATGGATGCATAATTAGACACCTGATGATGAATAGATGGAATTAATGGATGCATACATATATGATTAGACCCTTAATAATCTTAGATGTACTATGGTTTATTGCATTCTCAGTAGGTTGATAATTACTGTATATGAAAACAAAATTGCGCGTTCTTATTTTGTTGGAATATTCCCACAAGGCCACACCGGCAAGATAATTAGTTTCTTTTTTATGAAACCAATAGCTAACCTATATATTTGCAGGTGATTCAGATGAGTGTCTCCCGACTTTATGCAACAATCAAATTTATTTGAAGTACCAATATTTGCAATAAACATTCTTAATCCATATTAGTTACGGGATTTATAAATCTTTTCACCACTTCATATGTTTGGAGGGGAACATATAAGAAACTGATGGATCACGTATATGTTTTGTGGCATAAATACAATATAATTAATGTGAAAACCACTGATGTGTCTCAGGATCACATGATCTGTTTAAAATAATATATAATTTGCACTCAGCGGAAAAAACTCCCAAAAAAGTTCGCATGTAAATGACTGAATATTATATCCAGATTTCAGTATTGTCTCATTGACAAAAGTAATCATTGTGATGCACCTGAAGAAATATACGATTATCATGGTAAGTATTTTCGTTCCGTGCAGGGTCTTGCGAGCAGGGAAGGAGAGCACCTGTGAGGTAAGAAGGCACCAATGCAACACGCTGTGAAACCTCGGCATCGCAAACGGGATTCTGTCCAAGGATGCAGATTTTGAAGTGTCAAGTATGATGATTTGGTTGGATGCCTTCTGCCTCTGAGCTTCACTGAACACTTGCGTCCACCACCAACCTGCACATCCGGAAGAAGAGAAGCAAGCTTTCTCCCTCGACCACAACCCGCAGCCATGATCCCAGTGCAAAGCTCCTGGTCAGCAATGCCTCACATGATGTGTCATGGAGCCGCCACCCACTGATGTCTACCACCTCGATCCACTCAGTTATGCCCCTCAATGGATCTGGGGAGAGAACCCATGACTATGAGCATTGAGAAGATTAGGTGCGGCGATTAGGTGTGTGGTCACAAAAATGATTGTTTCATGCTTCTCTTCGCCCATCTGTAATGTGTACTCATCCAGAGCAATCTATAATTTTTTTGGCATAGTCTATAGCTTTGAATTAACTTGGTAGCCTCCATGTTCTTAAATAATTTAAGTGGGTTAATTAAGGGACTGCATTGCAATTTGTTTTAGGGTTGGAAGTCAGTATACTGTAACTTAGGTTAGTTCTTTGTTTGGGATAGAAAAGTTGGTAAGCTATTGGAAATAAGAAAGCAAACTAATTTTTTATACCAATTCTGGTATTAGACTAAGTGGAGTGATATTATATGTTCATAACACATGTTCGTATCTGTCATCAAACAGACATTAGTACATTTTTTAGTCAACCAAGCACAACTTACATGATACCAAACTCAAATTCCCAACTTAAATTTTGCCTTTGGCAATGTGTGAGTATTCTATTTTCTGAAAACCAAGCAGGAGCTCTGCCGAAATACTATTAAGACAAGGGGATGGAGTACTTACTGTGTAGAATTATGGTTATAACATGGACGTGCTAAGCAATCCAAATCTTATTACATAGATATTTTTGAAGTTTGTAATATAGCAGCTCCTATAAGTATTAGTATAGCGGAATTCCTGCTGACTTACATTTCTATGAATTTTTAGATAATGGTAATAATGCTTAAAACCTTACACCAAGGTTGTATATCATAGTCTTTTGCACTATCCGAGAGGTTAAGCATCCCAGATCATAATCCAATCATGACTGATATTGCCACATGCTCGGGCAGAAGCTCAAGGTCGGCAATGCCACAGTCATGCATAATCTTAGATGTTGTCCAGCTAGCTCTGCCATCCATACCCCCTCAATGATACTGCCGAGAGAGCATCCATCACCATGATCATGGCAGAGCAGGTTAGGCGTTTTATCACTTATCAGCACGATTTTTTTATGTCACGTTCTTTGTAATATTGTTCATCTATTTGACATAATGCCTAGCCATGGTGCCATGTGCAAGTCGCTATTGAGAGTCATCGACATAATTGCAGATCAATGTGTAACACTATGTTATGCCAGGTCTAGGATACCGAGGGCATCCAGATCAACCTCTTTGAGGCTTGAAACACTATGTTTGTTAGGTTTTTTTCGTGAAACTACCCCTTTACATATTGTTTTGATGCATATGAGCAAAGTCCCAGGTTCTTCTTATTTCATTTAGTTGGCACCAATAAGAGCATCTATAGCCGGACGCCTCAAATCATCTTTCATACGCCCGCGGACGCGCCCGGGTCAGTGACCGGACAAGAGAGAGAAGGAAAAAACTGACCCAACCGGACCCTCATGCAATTTCTATACGTTCGGGTTGTCCGTGAACTCTCATGTCCATCTCAAATCTAGGGAGGATGTGAGGGCTCACAGACGTGCCAATCTTCATCTCCATCAATCACATGCGAGTGACCGGACATATGAAGAAGAAAAATGAGGAGTGTGGCTGTGTGGATGGACAAATAGGGGCTTAAAATGGACACGCCCGGTCACTGACAGGGCGCATCCATGGGCGTTTAAGGGGTCATATTTGCTATGTCCTGCTGTAAATGCTCTAACGGAATAGCTCTTGCACAACCTTGGTTGTCTATCTGATCTACTAAATAGTATATATTGGGATCAAAGGAAAGAAAAATACTTATAGTATTTGTTCTGCTTGATAATATTATGTGATTTTCATACAGATGTGAGATATTTTCACTGGTTCAAAAACGATGTGGCGTGTCTTTGTTGTTGACATACTCCATCCATCTAGAATTACTTGAAGTTATTTTCCTTTTTTCACTTGGTCACCATCGTTGGATTTTTTTTGAGGGAAGATCGTTGGGTTGACACTTTATAATTAATGCTTTTATGTTGAGAATGTGTTGGGAGGCTAAGAGCAATCCTAATTAAACATGTCCAATCGTGGCCTTTGCAATTGTAGTATTTACTGCTAGCAGTTTCAAATAAAAGGGAAGATGAGACAAGGTAGAAGGAGATGGATTGGACCTGCACACACGAACTTTCAAATTGATTTTATACCCGTTGCAACGCACGGGCCCTTTCCCTAGTTTAAATTAAATATAACATGTTCTAAATACCTCTAGACTATTATATATATTTTTTAACATCTCCGAAAACATTTTCCACTTATATATAATTTATCAGTATTACCCGATACTCACTGAAACCCTTCTGGTGACACCGAAATGCTTCCGGATCCTCTCAGAACTATTCTGAATATTCATGAAATAATTTCACAAATATATTCTCATGACTAGTATCTTATTAACACTTAGCAGATAGTGATTTCCTTAAGCTTGTGCCCCCGTAGGTTTGGTAACTCATAGACATGAATGAAACCGTTCGTTCAATGACCAGTAGCGGGACCCTGGACGTCCGTATCAGTCCCTATGAGTACACAAATGATATTTGAGCAAAGCTTTGGTTATCATGTGATGTTCCCTTTGATTCGCGATACTTTACAAAACCCCGGATGCATCCGTATCCTCCCGAGTCATCACTATGCTCACTATACCGAAATCCTCATTACCGATTTTGCTCTTCTTTCTCGTTATTTTATTCCGGCATCCCCGTGACCAAGTCATGTGTGTATGTACAGACGATGATTGATGCCATCACACCAAGGGGGCCCTAAGAATATCTCTCCATCGTTAGAGGAGCAAATCCCACTCTCGAGCTATCTGGTTACTTGTCAAACTTTCTGATGAACCTGTAAGTTGTCGTTATGATCACTGTGTTACAGGTGTCTGATACGTCTCCAACGTATCTATAATTTTTTATTATTCCATGCTGTTATATTATCATTCTTAGATGTTTTATATTCATTTTATAGCAACTTTATATAATTTTTTGGGACTAACCTATTGACATAGTGCCCAGTGCCAGTTGCTGTTTTTTGCTTGTTTTTTACTTCACAAAATATCAGTACCAAACGGAGTCCAAACGCAGGGAAACTTTTTGGAGATTTTTTCTGGACCAAAAGACACCGTATGGGCCAAGAAAGCACTAGAGGCGAGGCCCATGGGGAGCACAACCCACCAGGGCGCGCCTAGGAGCCCAGGCACGCCCAGGAGGGTTGTGCCCCCCACGTAGCCCCCCTGCACCGCCTCTTCGCCTATAAATTTCCAAATATTCCAGAAATCCTAGGGGAGCCGACCAAACACAATTCCAGCCGCCGCAAGTTCCAGAACCACGAGATCCAATCTAACACCATCAGGGAGGGGTTCATCATCCTCATTGGTGCCTCTCCGATGATGCGTGAGTAGTCCACCATAGACCTAAGGATCCGTAGGGAGTAGCTAGATGGCTTCCTCTCTCTCTCTCTCTCTCTCTCTCTCTCTTGATTCTCAATACAATGGTCTCTTGGAGATCTATTATATGTAACTCTTTTTGTGGTGTGTTTGTTGGGACCCAATGAACTTTGAATTTATGATCAGATCTATATCCATGAATATTATTTGAGTCTTCTTTGATCTCTTATATGCATGATTATTTATAGCCTCGCATTTCTTCTTCGGATCTTTGGTTTAGTTAGGCCAACTAGATCGATTTTTCTTGCCATGGGAAGAGGTGCTTTGTGATGGGTCCGATCTTGCGGTGTTCTTTCCCAGTGACAGAAGGGGCAGCAAAACATGCATGTATCGTTGCTATTAAGGATAAAAAGATGGGGGTTATTCCTACATGAATAGATCTCGTCTACATCATGTCACCGTCCTTATTGCATTACTCCATTTCTCCATGAGCTTAATACACTATATGCATGCTGGATAGCGATCGATGTGTAGAGTAATAGTAGTAGATGCAGGCAGGAGTCGGTCTACTAATCTTGGACGTGATGCCTATATATTTATCATTGCCTTGGATATTGTCATAACTATTCGATCATCTATCAATTGTCCAACAGTAATTTGTTTACCCACCGTGTGCTATTTCTCGAGAGAAGCCACTAGTGAAATCTACGGCCACCGGGTCTATTCTTTATCATATTTGCTTTGAGATATATTTTTATTTGCTTTTATTTTTAGATCTATTATTCCAAAAAAACAAAAATACCTTGCTGCACTTTTTTATTACTTATTTTATTTTGCGTTTTAGCTATTAATTCATTCTATCACAAATATTCTCCCGTCAACTTGCCAATTTCTAGCGTCGTTACCTAGGAGGGATTGACAACCCCTCTTACGCGTCGGGTTGCAAGTATCTGTTCTTTGTGAGCGGGTACCGTTTACATAGTGTTGTTTGGTTCTCCTACTGGATTGATAACCTTGGTTTCATAACTGAGGGAAATACCTACCATAACTATACTGCATCATCCCTTCCTCTTTGGGGAAATACTGACACGGTTTCAAGCGACATCAGTGATGTTTGAGCAACCCCAAAACCCATCGTATAGTAAGAAGTGACCACGATACTCTCATATTCTAAGGAGCAATATCACATTGACACTCCATGTTATTACAATTTAATGCAGACGATATTAACTCAATTCATAACAAACAAGATTAGGTTGATTCAATATGATTGTTCTTCTAACATCATAATCTCAATGTTATTTTAGGATCATTGTTACACTTAACGTTATCCTAAGATTCAAAAAGCGTGATCACCAACAACACTTGAGCTAGTCCTAGAGGCGAGACTTGGAACCTTTTCATTTATCGTTTATCATCCCACACATGCATATGAGTTTTCCACTGAATAACATATTCCAGGATCATAGCAGTTATAGCATAGGATAGAAAATCCTTAATTGTGAATATGGAAATATAATAACGCAAATATTATTCTGTCTAGGGCATATTTCCAACAAATTGGTGCACAAGGAGACAACTCAGAATGTGTGACATATATCTATGGGGATACTAACTCTTACGACAAACCATGTTTTTGCCTCATCTCCAGAGGCATCTATGAAAGGGGGGCTGGTCTTGTCCTCCAGTGGGTTATGTTAAACTTGATGTTGATGCTTTCTTTTGACCATGACCTGCTTAGGGGTACAATGGGGGCAATGCTTAGAGATGACAAAGGCAGATTTATCGCGGGGAGGGTGGGGATGGGAAGATAGACTACTGTGATGTCTTGACAACTGAAGCCTTGGCACTGATTGGGATCTAATCGCCTTATTATTAACTCGGGCAATTCGAATGTGATTGATACCATGAAGGATCGAGGACGGCTGGCGGGTGTAGCGGCGGCTATTTCGATGATTGTTTTCATTATGCTTGTGATTTCATTATTACTAGGTTCAAACACTAAAAAAGAGAAGCAAATAAAGTTGCTCACGAGCTCGCTAGATTAGCTAGATCTTCTCTGACTTATGAGTGGTTTGAGGAACCGTTGAATGAAATTTAAATGGCCCTCATAAATGATTTATTGGTTATCTCTAATGAATAAAGCTTGAGGTATTTCAAACAAAATAGATACTCTTCCTTCGAAAAGGTTACAACTAAACCCTATGCCTTTGCAGGATATCAACTACGCGAACCTCCCCTGGGGAGAAGAGCCCTCCCCTTGCCTATCCTCGCGTCGGGGGGCCCCAGATCTTCTCCCTCACTTTCCCACTCTCCCGCGAGCTCCTACACCCTCTAGATCTCCCTTGATTGTCGTTCAAGAGCCCTTGGCCGTTGCTGGAGATGTGTTCAGTGGCCAATGCCCAACACCCGCCCAGTCGACAAGCATAGGAGCTTTGCCATGACACCGCACACATCTTAGCGGAAGGACTCGAGCTCCGATGCCTCATGACAAGTGAATCGGTCTGTTCTTCCTTGTCACAGCCGACGATCAATTCAATGCCATCAGAGCTTCTTGAACCTCTCTAGAATGTTTGTCCGCTTCATGGTGAGCTTCCTTATGTCTCCCTTCTCTTGCAGTTATCGATTGCATCATGTAGCGAGCTTGCCGCCAAAGCCATGACCTCACCGTGCATTGCATCACTGTCTTCGCATAGTCGCCGTTATTCTAGAGCTCACATCCGTAAAAACAGAGGATGAATTCGTGCTTCCAGGGCTCTCGGGATCCCTCCTTTCCCCTTAACTTGTTGGATTGTGCCCTACATCGCCATTGCCATATCACTCATAGTCGCACCGCCACCCTTATCTCGCTCCCAACGAGTTCCATCTGCCTTGGTCCAATGGACGCATGTGAACTCGAGAGTTCTCCTAGTGACCTCGACTCACTTTGTCGTGGCCTCCCGAGTAGACACCACCGTGCATGAGGTCGCCAATTGATGGTGTAATGGCCAAGGGGTGCCTCACCATGTCGGTTGCGGACATGGTAGGCCGGTCCAAGGACCCCTAGGTCGGTTCCTCCGTGGGCCTCATGGAGGCCATGGCGCTTTGCAGAGAAGACCCCAAAAGCCTTGTCGTCCAAGTCAAGGAAGATGGAGCCATGGAGGACTCACCCTCCACCAACGTGGCCTACTAGGTTGTGTAACCCTAAGGGACCTAGTGTGTTAAATAAGTCGGGGGTGAGCTAGTCGATAGATCATATACAGACCCTTGGTTCTATAAATATACTTTGTACACCCCTATCACAATATACAGAGAGCAGGGGTTTGGTTTTACCTCCACTGAGAGGGCCCGGACCTAGGTAAAATCGCCTCCTTGTTTCCCCTCCGACCTACTCACCTCTCCGGGATACCCTGTTGAGGGATCATCTAAAATCATCTTTGATAGTGGTGGCCATGCACATCTAGGTGAACACAGTGGTGTCATTGGATCTGGGCACGATCTACGCGCCAAGTCAGATGTTCATCTTGGTCGCCGCCACTTTCGTCGCCGACTCGGCTGCCCACCTCGGCCAGGTCGAGAACTTCACTCCAGATCAGATCGTCAGATTCAGCAACCTAGAGTACGTCACAGATTACCACGGTGAGTTGATCCTTTGGGGCTTGGCGTCTTGTCGGGCCCAGGAGCAGCATGAGGTCATTTTTTACCCACCCACCACCACAAATATCAAAGATTTCACCAAAGTAAGATCGTTGGTGTCGACGAGCGGTGATTTGCTCCACATGTCATGGACGTCGGCGTCTTCTGATCAACATCGATGGCCTTGTGACCGTTGCTTCTACTACAAGCTCCTGGGTTTTGACGAGTTTTATTCGGTGAGACGGGGGCCAGAGGCGACGTCGATATTTACTCATGATGCCTCGCTCGTGGATGCAATAGGAAGAAGACTTTGGCATCCCCAAAGATTTGGATATTTTAATTTCTATAACGTTTTTTTGTATGGGTATGTGCTACTTAATATGTGCGGTCATGTACTGCTCATCCATCCCATAAAGTCACAATCACCCGGGTTCTTCCGTTGTGATGCTGTAGCTCCACCATGGCCATTTTGAACTTTTAGATGAACTGGTTGGCGTATGTTGTTCATTAATATCTGCATTCATCATCACACTAATATCGAAGGCTCAAGTTACCGAACACAAGCCAGGGCTAGATGAGCATCAAACGAAAAACACATGTAAATAGTGTGAAACAGTACTCCCTTCAATGCAATCTGCTCTTACATATTTGCTTATATTCTCAATAATAATAGGAAAAAAAACATGCTACTAACTATCACATCGATTAGTAAATACTACACCACAATTGGCACATGATACGTTGACCATTTTGATGGTTGCAAGTTTGTAATCTTAATTAATCTTGATAGACACGTCCCCGGATTAATTGTTTTGTGATGAGCAGTAACCAAATCCGATCGTCGGCACCAACTCAAGACGACAAGGCTGCACAGCAAATGGAGACGTCAGAGTTCAGCTGAAAGCAATCAAGCTCAACCATGCATGGACAGTATTGATTTTCAACTTTCAGACGTGAGCGAGTAGTTCTCTCAAAACGGGTCTTTCGTCCCGCTTTATATATAAAGCAACATCCAAATAAAGTATACGGCCGAACGATACAAGATGATTAGATAGCCCTCACACAGTGCCCATTCTAGGATAATCGGATCAAGCAAGCCACACACGACTACGCTACCAAGAGAGAGAACATGAAGAACTGAAAACAACGCCACACTACGCCCTATAACACCTAAGCTTCATGACAATGCCCCCACGTCCCGGGAGGGAGAACGGCGCTAGGTGTCGCCGCTACTAAGATCCACACAGACAAAGATTTTTATCCGGAACCCATACATGAAGAGGAGCACCACGACGACGTCTTCAAGAAGATAACGGCGCCCACGAGCGTCGCCGTCATTGGCGCAAAGCGCGGAGCTTTCGCTCAGCACCTCCCCGCGCCGCCACGAGGTCTCTAGGACAAACACGACGAGGTCAGAACTCTAGATCTGGATAAGGGCGATGCCATTGCCAGATAGCATGCCCGAGCCACCTACCGCTCCACCTCTTGCCGCCCACATGGAGCCCGCCGAAGAGCCACCCATGCAGACCGCTACTCGGGGCCACCGCCCCGGCATCCATGTCAAAGACACGACCAACCGCCCACATCACGGTGCAACCACCACGGTAGGAGGAGTAAAAGGTGTCTCCTTTCACTCCTAGCCAGGCATCAGCCACGGAGTTTGGGTCAACGCCTCCACAGCAGGAGGCATCCACGCACGCGTCTCCAGTCAGTCCCGAGGACCGGGGGAGACACAACACCATGACCATCGACGGCCGTCACCAACCACACTCACATAGCGCCATGTCCGTGGTCATTGGCGCCGATCTGTCCAACAGGTTAGTGGAATCCCGACCACCACCAGCTACCAACGCACCCGCGAGGAGAGGGATCTCATCGCCCGCGGACGCATCCCGGACCGCGCCCGCCTTCGCCTACCCAAAGCAGAAGCTCCGACCCACCTCGTGCCCCAAGCCGATCCGCCCGAGCATGGGCCCCAGGTCCCGGTCGTCTCCGTCGTGCAGGCATCTGTGCCACCAGCCTAGACCCAAGAGAAGAGAAGCGCCTCCACCACGCGTGCTCCGCCGCCAAACAACAGCCGCTGAAGCCGAAGCCACCGCGAGCATCTCGCCGACCAGTGAAGGAAATATGCCCCGGGGCAATAATAAAGTTATTATTTATATTTCCTTATATCATGATAAATGTTTATTATTCATGATAGAGTTGTATTAACTAGAAACTTGATACATGTGTGAATACATAGAAAAAAAAAGTGTCCCTACTATGCCTCTACTTGACTAACTCGTTAATCAAAGATGGTTAAGTTTCCTGACCATAGACATGTGTTGTCATTTGATGAACGGGATCACATCATTACGAGAATGATGTGATGGATAAGACCCATCCGTTAGCTTAGCATAATGATCGTTAAGTTTTATTGCTATTGCTTTCTTCATGACTTATACATATTCATTTGACTATGAGATTATGCAACTCCCAAATATCAGAGGAACACATTGTGTGCTATCAAACGTCACAACATAACTGGGTGATTATAAAGGTGCTCTACAGGTGTCTCCGAAGGTGTTTGTTGGGTTGGCATAGATCGAGATTAGGATTTGTCACTCCGAGTATCGGAGAGGTATCTCTGGGCCCTCTCGGTAATGCACATCATGATAAGCCTTGCAAGCAATGTGACTAATGAGTTAGTTGCGGGATGATGCATTACGAAACAAGTAAAGAGACTTGCCGGTAACGAGATTGAACTAGGTATGAGGATACCGATGATCGAATCTCGGGCAAGTAACATACTGATGACAAAGGGAGTTACGTATGTTGTCATTGCGGTTTGAATGATAAAGATCTTCGTAGAATATATAGGAACCAATATGAGCATCCAGGTTCCACTATTGGTTATTGCCCGGAGATGTGTCTTAGTCATGTCTACATAGTTCTTGAACCTGTAGGGTCTGCACGCTTAATGTTCGATGACAATTTGTATTATGAGTTATGTGTTTTGGTGACCGAAGATTGTTTGGAGTCCTGGATGAGATCACGGACATGACGAGGAGTCTCGAAAAGGTTGAGAGGTAAAGATTGATATATTGGAAGATGGTATTCAGACACCGGAATGGTTCGGGTATTTTTTGGAGCACCGAGGGGTTACCGGAACCCCCCCCCCCCCCGGGGAAGTAATGGGCCTACATGGGCCATAGGGGAGAGATGAGGCAGCCCACAAGGGGTGGCAGCGCCCCCCTCCCATGGGGAGTTCGAATTGGACTAGAGGAGGGGGCGCACCCCCCCTTTCCTTCTCCTCCTCCCTCTCCCATTCCCCTTTCCCCTCTATAAGAAAGGAGGGGGCGAATAGGACTTGGAGTCCTATTCGATCCCCCCCCCATGGCATGCCCCTAGGGCCGGCCGCCTCCTCCCCTCCTCCTTTATATACGGGGGCAGGGGCCACTCCAAGGCACAACAGTTGTTCTCTTAGCTGTAGCGACCCAACCCGAATGGGTCGAAGTCTTTGTGCTTAAGTGGCATCCCTGGATCGGTATGCTGACACACACAGTACTCGAGGGTTTATAACAGAGTTCAATCACATGTATAATATAACGTAAGTACTATTACCTCAATCCACATAGCGAAAGTAACATCAAAATTGTGGAGTCCCAATAACACCAACGGCAAAGTTGAGTGTAGACATTGTAACCCTAACATATCACTTACTCATCGTAGGATTCCTGCAACATGAGACGCTGCAGCCGTGTAGGTCAGTACGTTGAATGTACTAGCAATTTCACATCATAGAATAAAAATGTAAATGTCTATCACTATATGCATACTTGGCTGGTGGAGGCTCTAAGTTAAATTTTACATAAAGCTAATTTTTCCCTACAACAAAGGAATAAATTTTATTTTACTACCAAGTTTATGTCAATATTGAGAAGGTTCCTCCAACTCAATCCCAAAATTCCCAAGTCATTAATAACCCAATACATTAATTAAATAAAGTGATGAGATCAACCAATAATCCACTTCTAGATGCTCAAATTTGTCCATAACTGGGGCCACGACTAATCATGATTAGTTTGTTCACTCTGCAGAGGTTTGCGCACTTTTCCCCACAAGACTCGATCTCCTCTGTTGAATTCCTCGCACTGCCTCATGTTTGAGAACCGGATGATCGAGATATAGTCTTTCTGAAGAGGTCCCCTTAACCGATAGATAGGCCGGTACACCTACAATTTCCCCTACATCTGCTAGCCTATTATGGAAAGGTTTCCCACAACTTACTCAACTATGCCAGAGTCCATAATGGCTTGTGGCTGCACACGGAAGTTTTGTAACACCCACAATGCGGCTATATTTCCCATGTGTCGGGGCACGACTTAGAGACATAGCCGCATGGTAGTTTTGTTGCAAGAGGGGTAATCTTCACACAATCCCATGTACTGAATAAGAAAGGGATAAAGAGTTGGCTTACAATCACCACTTCACACAATACATAAATAACTCATACATCATCCAAATACACTCAAAGACCGGCTACGGTCAAATCTGAATAAAAAGGAAGATAACCCCAAATGCTAGATCCCCGATCGTCCCAACTGGGCTCCACTACTGATCATCAGGAAAAGAAACATAGTAACAGCATGAATCCTCGTCAAACTCCCACTTGAGTTCGGTAGCATCACCTGCATTGGTATCCTCGGCACCTCCAACTATTTGGAAGTATCCGTGAGTCACGAGGACTCAGCAATCTCACAACCGTGAGATCAAGACTATTTAAGCTTATGGGTAGGAAAGGGGTAGTGAGGTGGAGCTGCAGCAAGCACTAGCATTTATGGTGGCTAACATACGCAAATAAGAGCGAGAAGAGAAGCAATGCAACGGTCGAGAAGCTAGAAGTGATCCTGAAACTACTTACGCTCAAGCATAACACAAGACCGTGTTCTCTTCCCGGACTCCGCTGAAAAGAGACCATCACGGCAACACACGTGGTTGAATCATTTTAATTAAGTCAAGTGTCAAGTTCTCTACAACCAGATATTAACAAATTCCCATCTGCCACATAACCACGGGCATGGCTCTCAAAAATTTATACCCTGCAGGGATGTCCCAACTTAGCCCATCACAAGCTCTCACGGTCAAAGAAGGATATTCCTTCTCCCAGAAAGACCTGGTCAGTCTCGAAATCCTGGTTACAAGACATTTCGACAATGGTAAAATAAGACCAGCAAGACCACCCGACTGTGCCGACAAATCCCGATAGGAGCTGCACATATCTCGTTCTCAGGGCACACCGGATGAGCAATCCGTATAACTAAAACCATCCCTCAAGTTTCCCTAAGGTGGCGCTGCAAGGGGCTCTAGTTTGGACCAACACTCAGAGGAGCACTGGCCCGGGGGGGTTAAAATAAAGAAGACCCTCGGGCTCGCGAAAACCCAAGGGAAGGGCTTAGGTGGCAAATGTTAAAACCAAGGTTGGGCCTTGCTGGAGGAGTTTTATTCAAAGCAAACTGCCAAGGGGTTCCCATAACACCCAACCGCGTAAGGAACAAAAAATCAAGGAACATAACACCGGTATGACGGAAACTAGGGCGGCAAGAGTGGAACGAAACACCAGGCAAAAGGCCGAGCCTTCCACCCTTTACCAAGTATATAGATGCATTAATTAAAATAAGAGATATTATGATATCCCAACATATCCATGTTCCAACAAGGAACAAACTTCAACTTCACCTGCAACTAGCAACGCTATAAGAAGGGCTGGGCAAAAGTGGTAACATAGCCAACTAACGGTTTGCTAGGAAGGTGAGTTAGAGGCTTGGCATGGCAATATGGGAGGCATGATATAACAAGTGGTAGGTAGCGTGACATAGCGACAGAACGAACAACTAGCAAGCAAAGATAGAAGTGATTTCGAGGGTATGGTCATCTTGCCTGCAAAGTTCTCTGAGTCGTCGAAAGCTTGATCCTCGTTAGCATACTCAACAGGTTCCTCAGTCACGTACTCATCTCCCGGCTCTACCCAAGGCAAGAACACAAACAAATGAACAAACAATCAATCACGGTGCAATGCACAAGCAACATGATGCAATACATGGCATGATATGCAAGATATGATATGCAATGCATACGCGTGCTCTGGAAGGGAAAGAATGATCAAGGCATCAACTTGGCAAACAAAGTATTCCGCTGGAAAGACGAGATGATTTCGGTTGAAATCGATATAAAAATCACCAGAAACGGATGCACGGTTTGCAAATGGCGAGCACAACAAGAATGGTGCAAAACTGCGATTAACAGCATGATAGCATTTAGGATGCAACGGAAACTAAGCTACTGCACTCCAACATAACAACAAAGCATATGGTAGTGATTTACAAGAGATGCTTGACAAAGCATGAACACTGAGGTACGGCTAAATCACACTAGAACAGGTTCAAACAAGCATGGCAAAAGTGCAAAAGATATCAGCTTCACAGACTTAGTGAAAACACTAGCATGTCAAAACAACATCAGGAAGCAATGTTTAGAGAAAGCAAACAACATGCTACAAGAACATATCATAGCAAACAAGGGAATGACATGATTCTAATAAATACATAGAACAAAAGTCTCTTACTGAACATGAGCCAAAAAGGCACAGAAGATATGATGGCACCCATCTAACCATAGCAAGTTTTATTAACAGTTTCAGACTTGGTGAAAAACTGAGCATGGCATTAACAGATTTATGATAGCAACTTCGCGAGCTCATGCCACTCACCACAAGGCATTGCATGATAACATAAGCATACCAACAATAAGAAGACATGTTCATGAAGCCAAACATGGCAAGATCAAGTTAATAGGATGCATGGATCACTAGCAACAACCATGGCAATATGGATTAACATGTTAACATTCTGCCAGGAACATTTTATAGCAAAAGTAGAGAAAGAAAAAGACATGCTAGAGCACTCCATAATGCAAACAGGGGCATGAATGGATAGAGCATGACCACATGTTCAAGACATCCTTACTGAAGTAACCCAAAATAAGCATGGATCTCAATGTAGCATCAAGTTTACATGGCATCAAAATAACAGCAAGAAAAGGACTTCGCGAAATCCTAAGTCCCTGAAAACAACAACATTGTGGAGCCTACTTTGCATGCTTGTACTAGTCACTGCATAGATCATAAAAATACAAGGCTTGCACCTCTATAAAGATGGCATGTTGTAGTTCAAAACACATGTAGACCTCATGCTCATATGATGCACACATCAAATGCAACAAAAATGACAAATCATCATGATCTGATAAGTACCAGCAGCTAACATTTTATAGCACTCTTGCATCAATGAAAAATTCATTAGAAAGGACACTAACATGCATGGAAATACTTCTAGCATGAATAGCTCAACGAGGCGAACAATTTGACATATCATATGCATGATTTGGAGCACCGAGCACCGAGATATGACATGTAGAAGGAGGCATACAAATGTTAGGGTTCAAGGACTTAGACGAAAATTACCCCGTGAATTCCAGATCTAGGGTTTCACACATAGTTCGAGGATGACCGGAGCAACACGCCGGAGACGGTGAAGAAGATGGCCGGCGATGGAGGAGTGGGCGTCGGAGGTCGGGGGGGTCGCCAGACGGCGGCGGGCGGTCGGGCGGCGTGCGGTGGCGGAGGGCACGAGCGGCGAGGCGACGTTGGCGGCGCACGGCGAGGAGCTGTGCGGCGGCGGGCGCGGTCGGCGGTGGCGGACGTGGGCGGCGGAGCGGCGGCCAGTGCGGAGAGGACGGGCGGCGGCGGAGATGCGGTCGGGCGGCGAGGTGCGGTCGGGCCCGGGGCGGGCCGGCCGTGGGCTCGCGGGCCAGCGGCGCGCGCGGTGGCCGGGGTGCCACGCGACGCGTCCCGGTTGGCTACGGGGCGGCGGCGATTTTTGTCCGGCGAGGGGCGGACGTGTGCGGTGGCGGTGGGGGTGAAATTTAGGGTTTGGATTGCAAGATTTTGGAGGGGTGCACATATTTATAGGTAGGAGGAGCTTGGAGTGTCCAAATGAGGTGCGGTTTTCACCCACACGATCGTGATCCGACGATGGAGGACATGGAGATGGTTTAGATGGGTTATTGGGCTGTTTTGGAGGGGTGTTGGGCTGCAACACACAAGAGGCTTTTGCGGTTACCCGATTAACCGTTGGAGCATCAAACGGCCTCCAAATGGAACAAAATTTGAGAGCGGTCTACCGGTGGTGTACCAAGGCCACTTGACAAATCTCGGCCCATTTCGAGAACGTTTAGCTCCCGCTCACGAAAAGAGACAAGAGGGGTGCGCCGGGTGCATGTGAGAGTGTCGGATTGCCAAACGGACAACGGGGAAAATGCTCGGATGCATGAGACGAACAAGAATGCAAATGCGATGCACATGATGACATGATATGAAATGCATGACATGAACAAAATGCAAAACGAAGACAAAACCCAACCACGAAGGGAATCTCATAACTTAAAGCCGAAAATGGCAAGAGTCGGAGTAACAAATATGGCAAGTTACATCCGGGGTGTTACAACACTCTACCACTACAAAAGGATCTCGTCCCAAGATCTAGGACTGAAAGAACTCCGGATATTCGGAACGGAGGTGATCCTCGCGTTCCCAGGTGCCTTCTCGGTCGGAATGGTGTGACTATGATACGTCTCCATCGTATCTATAATTTTTGATTGTTCCATGCCAATATTCTACAACTTTCATATACTTTTGACAACTTTTTATACTATTTTTGGGACTAACATATTGATCCCGTGCCCAGTGCCAGTTCATGTTTGTTGCATGTTTTTTGTTTCGCGGAATATCCATATCAAACGGAGTCCAAAAGGGATAAAAACAAACGGATATTTTTTGGAATATATATGATTTTTGGGAAGAAAAATCCACGCGAGACGGTGCCCGAGGGAGGCATGAGGCAGGGGGGCGCGCCCCACCCCCTAGGCGCGCCCCTGACCCTCGTGGCCACCCCGTAAGGCGATTGTTCGCTTCTTTCGCAGCAAGAAAGCTAATATCCGGATAGAGATCGTGTTAAAATTTCATCCTAATCGGAGTTACGGATCTCTGGGAATATAAGAAACGGTGAAAGGGTAGAATCTGAGAACGCAGAAACAGAGAGAGACAGAGAGACAGATCCAATCTCGGAGGGACTCTCGCCCCTCCCACGCCATGGAGGCCAAGGACCAGAGGGGAAACCCTTCTCCCATCTAGGGAGGAGGTCAAGGAAGAAGAAGACGAAGGGGCCCCCTCTCCCCTTCTCTTCCGGTGGCGCCGGAACACTGCCGTGGCCATCATCATCACCGCAATCTTCACCAACAACTTCACCGCCATCATCACCAACTCTTCCCCCCTCTATGCAGCGGTGTAACCTCTCTCTTACCCAGTGTAATCTCTACTTAAACATGGTGCTCAACGCTATATATTATTTCCCAATGATGTATGGCTATCTTATGATGTTTGAGTAGATCCGTTTTGTCCTATGGGTTATTTGATGATCGTGATTGGTTTGAGTTGCATGTTTTATTATTGGTGCTGTCCTATGGTGCTCTCCGTGTCGCGCAAGCGTGAGGGATTCCCGCTGTAGGGTGTTGCAATACATTCATGTTTCGCTTATAGTGGGTTGCGTGAGTGACTGAAACACAAACCCGAGTAAGGGGGTTGTTGCGTATGGGATAAAGAGGACTTGATGCTTTAATGCTATGGTTGGGTTTTACCTTAATGATCTTTAGTAGTTGCGGATGCTTGCTAGAGTTCCAATCATAAGTGCATATGATCCAAGTAGAGAAAGTATGTTATCTTATGCCTCTCCCTCAAATAAAATTGCAATAATGATTACCGGTCTAGTTATCGATTGCCTAGGGACAAATAACTTTCTCGTAACAAAAAGCTCTTTACTAAAACTAACTTAGTTGTGTCTTTACCTAAACAGCCCCTACTTTTTATTTACGTAATCTTTATTATCTTGCAAACCTATCCAAGAACACCTACAAAGTACTTCTAGTTTCATACTTGTTCTAGGTAAAGCGAACATCAAGCGTGCGTAGAGTTGTATCGGTGGTCGATAGAACTTGAGGGAATATTAGTTCTGCCTTTAGCTCCTCGTTGGGTTCGACACTCTTACTTATCGAAAACGGTTGTGATCCCCTATACTTGTGGGTTATCAAGACCTTTTTCTGGCGCCGTTGCCGGGGAGCAATAGCGTGGGGTGAATATTCTCGTGTGCGCTTGTTTGCTTTGTCACTAAGTAATTTGTATTTGATGTTCTTAGTTGTTCTTTATCTTTAGTTATGGACATGAAACACGAGATACCAAAAAAATTAGGTGTATTTGCTGCTCATGGAGATGAGGAACCTCCTAAAACCCTCGATGCTCATTATGTGATAGATATTATGTACTACTTTGATAATCCAGAGAAAACCCCATTCAATTAGGTAATGGGAGTAACGTTGGATCAACGTGAATACTTTAGGGATTATCGCTTGACACAAAAAGGGAAACTATTATGGGATCAAATTTATATATTGAAGTGGTATGCTCGGCAAGTATGCTTGAGTTATGATTATACTTGTTGTTATAGGATGAAGGCTCCACACCTTCCCTTTTCATGCAAATTTAATGATGATGAAACCTTAGCTTCTTGTGCTAATGGTATATATGATTACTATGATGTGGAACAAATAGAAGAATTTGTTGCTTTTAAGGGTGCTTATGAACTTGAATCTTTGTTTGAAAAGTATGAAGCTTTTGATGATGATGTTTATAGGCCTGAAAATTTAGCTATCTTAAAATATTGCTATGATAATTATGAATATAATTCCTATACTAATGCGCTTATTGAGAAAGTCTCCGTTGTCCAAGAAGAGACTAATATTTTGCAGGAATCTATGGAAGAAGAAGTTGATGAAACTGTGAGCTCATTGGATGAAAAAAATGAGGAGGAGAGCAAAGAACAAAAGGAGGAAGGGCGGATTGATCACCCGTGCCCACCTTCTAATGAGAGTAACTCTTCAACTCATTCATTGTTTAATTTCCCTTCATGCTTACCGAAGGATGAACGCTATGATAATTGCTATGATCCCGTTGATTCTTTTGAAATATCCCTTTTTGATGATGCTTGCTATGCTTGTGGCCAAGATGCCAATATGAATTATGCTTATGGAAATGAACTTGATATAGTTCCATATGTTAAACATGAAATTTTTGCTATTGCACCCACGCATGATAGTCCTATTATCTTTTTGAATTCTCCCAACTACACTATATCGGAGAAGTTTACCCTTATTAAGGATTATATTGATGGGTTTCCTTATATCGTTGCACATGATGATTTTTATGAATATAATATGCATGTGCTTGCTTCTCCTACTTGCAATTATTATGATAGAGGAACTATATCTCCACCTCTCTATGTTTCCCACATGATAAAATTGCAAGAAAATGTTTATACTATGCATTAGCCTTTACTATGTGTGCATGAATTGTTCTTTTATGACATGCCGATGCATAGGAAGAGAGTTAGACTTCGTCATTACATGATATATGTTGCTTTGTGCTCACTACTAAATTACAAATCATTGCTAATTAAAATTGGCTTTGATATACCTTGGGATCTGGGTGGATTCACTACTTGAGCACTATATGCCTAGCTTAATGGTTTTAAAGAAAGCGCTGCCAGGGAGACAACCCGGAAGTTTTAGAGAGTAATTTATTTCTGTTGAGTGATTTTATATAGTTTAAAAACAACAAAAATAAAGAGGGTAACCCAAAACTTTTTCAAAAAGGAAAGTGAAAGTGAGAGAGACAAGCATTGTTGAACTGGGAGCTAGCCTTGAACTTTGTGCATGCTCACGGAAACTTTGTGAATCTTGATTACAGAAACTTTTCAACAAAAATAATTATCCCCTTGTACAATTCCATTGTATTATAAAAATAATGTGCCAAAGTTTGCCTTTAGGATGTTTACTTTGCTTGTTGGTTTGTACGGTGCAGGACATAAACTTTGGCTGTAGTGCGCGATTTTACATTTTTTACTGGAATGTAAAATGGTTCTGATTATTTTGCACTGTCTTTATATACAAATTTTTTATTTTTCCTAATTTTGGTATAATTTTTCAAGTATCAGAAGTATGGTGAATGTTCATATTATTACAGACTGTTCTGTTTTAGACAGATTCTGTTTTTGATGCATAGTTTGCTTGTTTTGATGAAACTATCGATTCATATAAGTGGATTAAGCCATGAAAAAGTTACATTACAGTAGACACAATGAAAAAACAAAATATGAATTGGTTTGTAACAGTACTTAGAGTAGTGATTTGCTTTATTATACTAACGGATCTTACCGACTTTTCTGTTGAAGTTTTGTGTGGATGAAGTGTTCGATGATCGAGAAGGTCTCAATGTGAGAAGAAGGAAGAGTGGCAAGAGCTCAAGATTGTGGATGCCCGAGGCACCCAAAGTAAATATTCAAGGATACTCAAGCGTCTAAGCTTGGGGATGCCCCGGAAGGCATCCCCGCTTTCTTCAACAAGTATCGGTATGTTTTCGGATTCGTTTTGTTCATGCGATATGTGCAATCTTGGAGCGTCTTTTGCATTTAGTTTTCATCTTTCTTTTATGCACCATGCTGGTACGAGATAGTCCTTGGTTGATTTATAGAATGCTCTATGCACTTCACTTATATCTTTTGAGTATCGCTTTATAGAATGCTTCATGTGCTTCACTTATATCATTTGAAGTTTGGATTGCCTGTTTCCCTTTACATAGAAAACCACCATTTGTAGAATGCTCTTTTGCTTCACTTATATTTGTTAGAGCGTGGGCATATATTTTGTAAGAATTAAACTCTCTTGCTTCACTTATATCTATTTAGAGAGATGACAGGAACTGGTCATTCACATGGTTAGTCATAAATCCTACATAAAACTTGTAGATCACTGAATATGATATGTTTGATTCCTTGCAATAGTTTTGCGATATAAAGATGGTGATATTAGAGTCTTGCTAGTGGGTAGTTGTGGATTAGTAGAAATACTTGTGTTGAGGTTTGTGATTCCCGTAGCATGCACGTACGGTGAACTGTTATGTGATGAAGTCGGAGCATGATTTATTTATTGATTGTCTTCCTTGTGAGTGGCGGTCGGGGACGAGCGATGGTCTTTTCCTACCAATCTATCCCCCTAGGAGCATGCGTGCAGTACTTTGTTTCGATGACTAATAGACTTTTGCAATAAGTATGTGAGTTCTTTATGACTAATGTTGAGTCCATGGATTATACGCACTCTCACCCTTCCATCATTGCTAGCCTCTCTAGTATCGCGCAACTTTCGCCGGTACCTTAAACCCACCATATACCTTCCTCAAAACAGCCACCATACCTAACTATCATGGCATTTCCATAGTCATTCTGAGATATATTGCCATGCAACTTCCATCATCATCATATACATGACTTGAGCATTCATTGTCATATTGCTTTGCATGATCGTAAGATAGCTAGTATGATGTTTTCATGGCTTGTCCATTTTTTGATGTCATTGCTACGCTAGATCATTGCACATCCCGGTACACCGCCGGAGGCATTCATATAGAGTCATATCTTTGTTCTAGTATTGAGTTGTAATATTGAGTTGTAAGTAAATAAAAGTGTGATGATCATCATTATTAGAGCATTGCCCCAGTGAGGAAAGGATGATGGAGACTATGATTCCCCCACAAGTCGAGATGAGACTCTGGACTGTAAAAATAAAAAGAGGCCAAAGAAGCCCACCAAAAAACAAAAAAATGAGAGAAAAAGAGAGAAGGGGCAATGTTACTATCCTTTTTACCACACTTGTGCTTCAGAGTAGCACCATGTTCTCCATATAGAGAGAGTCTCTTGAGCTATCACTTTCATATACTAGTGGGAATTTTCATTATAGAACTTGGCTTGTATATTTCGATGATGGGCTTCCTCAAATGCCCGAGGTCTTCATGAGCAAGCAAGTTGTATGCACACCACTTAGTTTTTAGTTTGAGCTTTCATACAGTTATAGCTCTAGTGCATCCGTTGCATGGCAATCCCTACTCACTCACATCGATATCTATTGATGGGCATCTCCATAGCCCGTTGATACGCCTAGTTGATGTGAGACTATCTCCTCCTTTTTGTCTTCTCCACCATCATATACTATTCCACCTATAGTGCTATGTCCATGGCTCACGCTCATGTATTGCGTGAAAGTGAAAAGGTCTGAGAACGTCAAAAGTATGAAACAATTGCTTGGCTTGTCATCGGGGTTGTGCATGATGTGAATATTTTGTGTGGTGAAGATGGAGCATAGCCAGACCATATGATTTTGTAGGGATAACTTTCTTTGGCCATGTTATTTTGAAAAGACATGATTGCTTTATTAGTAGGCTTGAAGTATTATTGTTTTTATGTCAAACAATAGACTATTGCTTTGAATCACTCGTATCTTAATATTCATGCCATGATTAGATATGGGATCAAGATTATGCTAGGTAGCATTCCACATCAAAAATTATCTTTTTTATCATTTACCTACTCGAGGACAAGCAGGAATTAAGCTTGGGGATGCTGATACGTCTCTGTCGTATCTATAATTTTTGATTGTTCCATGCCAATATTCTACAACTTTCATATACTTTTGGCAACTTTTTATACTATTTTTTGGACTAACATATTGATCCAGTGCCCAGTGCCAGTTCCTATTTGTTGCATGTTTTTTGTTTCACAGAATATCCATATCAAACGGAGTCCAAACGGGATAAAAACTGACGGAGATTTTTTTGGAATATATATGATTTTTGGGAAGAAAAATCCACGCGAGACGGTGCCCGAGGGAGGCAGGGGGCGCGCCCCACCCCCTGGGTGCGCCCCTGACCCTCGTGGCCACCCCGTATGGTGGTTGGTGCCCTTCTTTCGCCGCAAGAAAGCTAATATCCGGATAGAGATCGTGTTAAAATTTCAGCCCAATCGGAGTTATGGATCTCCGGAAATATAAGAAACGGTTAAAGGGTAGAATCTGATAACGCAGAAACAGAGAGAGACAGAGAGACAGATCCAATCTCGGAGGGGCTCTCGCCCCTCCCACGCCATGGAGGCCAAGGACCAGAGGGGAAACCCTTCTCCCATCTAGGGAGGAGGTCAAGGAAGAAGAAGACGAATGGGCCCCCTCTCCCCTTCTCTTCCGGTGGCGCTGGAACGCTGCCGTGGCCATCATCATCACCGCAATCTTCACCAACAACTTCACCGCCATCATCACCAACTCTTCCCCCCTCTATGCAGCGGTGTAACCTCTCTCTTACCCGCTGTAACCTCTACTTAAACATGGTTCTCAACGCTATATATTATTTCCCAATGATGTGTAGCTATCTTATGATGTTTGAGTAGATCTGTTTTGTCCTATGGGTTATTTGATGATCATGATTGGTTTGAGTTGCATGTTTTATTATTGGTGCTGTCCTATGGTGCTTTCGTGTCGCGCAAGCGTGAGGGATTCCCGCTGTAGGGTATTGCAATACGTTCATGATTCGCTTATAGTGGGTTGCGTGAGTGACTGAAACACAAACCCGAGTAAGGGGTTGTTGCGTATGGGATAAAGAGGACTTGATGCTTTAATGCTATGGTTGGGTTTTACCTTAATGATCTTTAGTAGTTGCGGATGCTTGTTAGAGTTCCAATCATAAGTGCATATGATCCAAGTAGAGAAAGTATTTTAGCTTATGCCTCTCCCTCAAATAAAATTGCAATAATGATTACCGGTCTAGTTATCGATTGCCTAGGGACAAATAACTTTCTCGTAACAAAAAGCTCTTTACTAAAACTAACTTAGTTTTGTCTTTACCTAAACAGCCCCTACTTTTTATTTATGTAATCTTTATTATCTTGCAAACCTATCCAACAACACCTACAAAGTACTTCTAGTTTCATACTTGTTCTAGGTAAAGCGAACATCAAGCGTGCGTAGAGTTGTATCGGTGGTCGATAGAACTTGAGGGAATATTAGTTCTGCCTTTAGCTCCTCGTTGGGTTCGACACTCTTACTTATCGAAAACTGTTGCGATCCCCTATACTTGTGAGTTATCAGACTACTTCACTTTCAGGAATTTGATTGACTTGTTGCGAATCTTGCGCTTGGTTTCTTCAAGAATAGCAACGGGATGCTCATGATAAGACAGATCTTCTTGGAGATCAATCTCTTCGAAGTTGATAGTGCGCTCAAGAGTCTTGAAACACTTGCGAAGCTGTGACACGTGAAACACATCATGCACATTTGTGAAGTTGGACGGAAGCTCAAGTTGATAGGCGAGGTCGCCTCTTTTGCCAATGATCTTGAAAGGGCCCACGTATCTAGGGGCAAGCTTCCCTTTGATACCGAAGCGACGAGTGCCTTTCATTGGAGGGACGTGGAGGTAGTCCGATCTCGAAAGCCAAGTCACGGTGCTTGCTATCATAGTAACTCCTCTGGCGCGATTGCGCAACTTTGAGATTTTCACGGATGACTTTAGACATTTCTTCAGCTTCTGTGATTAAGTCATTGCCAAGAAGTTGGCGTTCACCAGTCTCTGACCAATTGAGAGGAGTACGACACTTTCTACCATAGAGAATTTCGAATGGGGCCTTGCCCAAACTCGCTTGGAAGCTGTTGTTGTAGGAGAACTCAGCATATGGAAGGCAATCTTCCCACTTCATACCAAAGGAAATGACACAAGCCCTGAGCATATCTTCAAGGATTTGATTTACTCGCTCGACTTGGCCACTAGTTTGAGGATGGAAAGTTGTGCTGAAGCGAATGTTGGTGCCCATAGCCTTCTGAAAGGAGTCCCGAAACTTAGAAGTGAAAATTCTTCCACAATCTGAAGATATCAATTGTGGAATGTTGTGCAAGGAGACAATCCTGGAGGTGTATAGCTCTGCCAACTGAGCTGCTGTGATAGATTCTTTGATTGGAAGGAAATGAGCCACTTTAGTAAGCTTGTCGATGACAACGAAGATAGCATCATTTCCACGCTTGGACTTGGGAAATCCAGTAACGAAGTCCATCTCGATATGGTCAAACTTCCATTCTGGAATAGCAAGAGGTTGGAGGAGACCAGCTGGCCATTGGTGTTCTGCTTTCACCCTTCTGCAGACATCACATTCATTCACAAATTGAGCAATTTCTCACTTCATTCGAGTCCACCAATACGACTGCTTGAGGTTATTGTACATCTTCGTACTTCCAGGATGAATGGATAGAAGGGAATTGTGCGCCTCATTCATAATGACTTTCCTTAGATCACCTTTTGGAACTACAATCCGCTCCTCGAAGAATAGAGTGTCTTTGTCATCAATGCGATAGCACTTGTATTTGGGTTGGCTCTTGGCAATCCCATGTTTCACCTTCTTCATCATGGTATCCCGGAGTTGTGCCTCACGAATTTGATCTTCCAAAGTAGGAGAGACTTGGAGATTGGCAAGAAAGCCTTGAGGAACAACTTTGAGGTTCAGCTTGCGGAAAGCTTCACAAAGGTCCGGTTGGAAGGGCTTGAGAATTAAGCTGCTGCAGTAAGCCATCCTTCTCAAAGCATCTGCAATGACATTGGCCTTGCCTGGAGTATATTCAATACTCGGATTGTATTCTTGAATCATTTCGACCCATCGAGTCTGCCTGAGGTTGAGGTTGGGTTGAGTGAAGATGTACTTGAGGCTCTTATGATCTGTGAAGATGTCCACTTTCCTTCCCAACAAGAGATGTCTCCATGTTAATAATGCATGGACAACTGCCGCCAATTCAAGATCGTGAGTGGGGTAGTTCCTTTCGTTGGGCTTCAGATGACGAGAGGTATAAGCCACAACTTTCTTCTCTTGCATTAACACAGCACCGAGACCTTGTAAGGAGGCATCACAGAAAACTTCGAATGGCTTGAATTCATCAGGAGGAGTCAAGACAGGAGCTGTGACCAGCTTGTCTTTAAGGGTGTTAAAAGCAATGTCACACTCAGGTGTCTAGACATACTTGACATGCTTCTGGAGGAGGTTGGAAAGAAGCTTTGCAATCTTAGAGAAATTCTCAACGAATCTTCGACAATAGCTTGCAAGCCCAAGAAAACTGCAGAGCTATTTGACATTCTGAGGAGGTTCCCAATTCACAATTGCAGACACCTTCTCTGGATTAACAGCGATGCCCTTGGCGGAGATGATATGACCAAGGTAGAGAACCTCATCAAGCCAGAACTCACACTTGGAAAACTTCGCATAGAATTGATGCTCTCTAAGTTTGTTGAGCACCAATCTCAAATGCTTGGCATGATCCTCCTTATTCTTGGAAAAGACCAAGATATCATCGAGATACACTAGGACGAAATCATTTGTGTAAGGGTTGAAGATGAAGTTCATCATGTGCGAGAACGTTGGAGGAGCATTGATAAGGCCGAAAGACATGACAGTATATTCATAAGAACCATAGCTTGTTCTGAATGTTGTCTTGGGGATATCTTGTTCACGAATGTGAATCTGATGATAACCCATACGGAGGTCAAGCTTGGAGAATACTTTAGCACCTTTAAGTTGCTCGAATAGCTCATTGATGTTGGGAAGTGGATACTTGTTCTTTATTGTCTTCTTGTTCAATGGACGGTAGTCGACGCAGAGTCGTTCCGTTCCATCCTTCTTCCGGATAAAAAGAACACCACAACCCCATGGAGATGAACTCGGTCTGATCAGACCCATACGCTCTTGTTCATCAAGTTGTTTCTTCAATTCCTTCAACTCCTCTGGTCCAAGCTTGTAAGGACGCTTACAAACGGGTTCCGTGCCAGGCTCAAGATCAATAACGAATTCAACTGGCCGGTGAGGAGGCATTCCCGGAAGCTCTTCTGGAAAGACGTCTTGGTATTCACAAACGACTGGAATTTGAGAGATGGCATTCAACTCGCCCTTCTCATTGAGAGAAAACAGTTGAATGGTTTCATCACAAGCGGCATAGATGATCACATCCTCAGAAGAGTGTGTCAATTGAATTTCCTTAGCAGCACAATCAAGCTGAGCCTTGTGCTTAGAAAGCCAGTCCATGCCGAGAATTAGATCAATATCCAAGTCACCAAGAACAATTGGAGAAGACAGAAATTTATAGTTGCCCATCTTGATAACGGAACCCCGAACGAATACTCGAGAAGTCATTTGTCGAGTCGGAGAAACAATAGACAAAGGTCTCGACAATACTTGAGTAACCAAATCATGCATAGCCACAAAAGGTCTTGAAATGAAAGAATGTGATGCACCAGAATCGAATAACACTTTTGCTGGAAAGTCATTAACAAGAAGATTACCCATTATCACTTCTGAAGAAACCTCTGCCTGAGCTGCGTTCATCATGTTCACCTTTGCAAACTTGGGATTATGCTTGACCACTGCATTGCTGGAAGATCTCACAGGAGGAGGCGGAAGGTGCCTCTGGTTGAAGCACTTGTTTGCATAATGCCCTTTCTGCTGACACTTGTTGCAAGTAACCTCTCAGAGCGAACGATGATAATGAGCACTTGACCTTGGAGTTTGAGACTGAGCTTTGTTCTAATAGCCTGGGTTGGGTGGGTGGGAAGATCCATTGCCACCTTTGCTCTTCTGCTAGTAGGGCTGACGGAACAGAGGAGGAGGCAGCCAGAACTTCTGTTGCTTAGCTGCCACTTGTGATGAAGAAGAATACTGAACTGCATCTCTGACTCTCTTCTTAGATGCCTCACACTTGAGCTGAGCAGCTTCTTGCTTTAGTGCCATGTTATAGAATTGATCGAACTTAGTCGGCTCAAGAAGCACGAGAGCTAGCTGTAGATCTTCTCTAAGGCCACCTCTGAATTGATAGATCATACTCTTTTCATCAGGAACGTCTTGTTTAGCGAAGCGAGCAAGTTTCTGAAACTGGATATTGTATTGGTACACGGACATGATGCCTTGCTTGATATTGCGGGACTCCTCAGGCTTGCTCTCAGCCACACTTGGTGGAATGTGGTGAGCTTTGAAGTCTCGGCGGAAATCATCCCAGGTAATCACACAACCTCCTCTGGAATCTCTGTATTGCTGATACCACTCAACAGCTTGGTCCTTGAGTTGAAATGATGCAAACTTGACAAAGTCCTCAGGTCTGACATTGCTACATTCAAAATGCTTGCAAATGTCCACGAGCCAATCATCGGTGTCTGTGGCCTCGACACATTTGCTGAAGGACTTCGGCTGGTTTGTGAGGAACTGGTTGAGGGTAGCAAACTGAGGCTGATTTTTTCCTTGGCCTTGATTTCCTTGGTTGCCTTGCCCTTGGTTGCACTCTTGCAAGAGTTGCAAAAGCATCTAAGTGTTGGCGTTGGTGGCTGCCATGACAGCTTGCCATGCCTCCGGAGGTGGAGGTGGTGGCGGATTCTGACGCGTTGGAGGAGCCATCCTGAAGAGGGTGACATCCGTTAGAATCTAGATAAACGGATAGACAAGCTGAATCAATGGATCAAAATTGCAACATATAGTCTTCACAATAATCATTCGAACAAGGATGAACGAATGAATTCCAAAGTAAATCATCACACGTCCATAAAGTTGAGAAGCCACTTCGATAAAGATAGATGAATAAAGCAACAAGGTACGAATATAAGCAAATAAGTGGTAAGGATTGCCCAATCACAAACCAAATATCTGCGGGAAAAAATACTAGAGCTACTTGAATTCCCACCTATAAAACTCCCAAAACTTTCTGGTTATGCAATCAGGTGTTGGGGATACAGGGGAAGCATAGTATCTCAACCAAACTAACAAATCCTACATCCAGTTGTATCCATCCTTCAACACATAACCAAGAAACCTTCGGAAATCATGTACCTCAACCTTCGAAAAGCATCTATTATACGAGTTATGGCAATACTCCAGAACTCCCGCCCCAGTACTAGGTGGCATCGAGGCTATCTCACCAACAACTCCATAAAAGAGATTTTTGATATTGGCGAACTCAGGTATTCCAGAACTGCAACGATAAAATTGTGACGACAACACCTCGGAGCTCAACTCCCCGGGACACTGCCGCAACAGGCACCAAGAACAATGTTCTCGTCACAAGACTATCGGAACGATTCCAAGATACCCGCGTGATCCTAAAAAATCATGAAATTTGAGGAGAGGAGAGTCAAAACTTCTACGTCATGAGGCCTCACAAGAGCAACAAAGGGACTGAGGAGTAAAAAGAATCCTACTCTCCAATATATATAATCCTAAGACTCAAAACATTTTGATCTAGACTCAACAACGTCAGCAATTGGATCAAGCAGGGGGCTCCTAAGTCAGGGATGGGTCTGATTACCAACTTGTAACACCCACAATGCGCCTATATCTCCCACGCGTCGGGGCACGACTTAGAGGCATAGCTGCATGGTAGTTTTGTCGCAAGAGGGGTAATCTTCACACAATCCCATGTACCGAATAAGAAAGGGATAAAGAGTTGGCTTACAATCGCCACTTCACACAATACATAAATAATTCATACAGCATCCAAATACACTCAAAGACCGGCTACGGTCAAATCCGAATAAAAAGGAAGATAACCCCAAATGCTAGATCCCCGATCGTCCCAACTGGGCTCCACTACTGATCCTCAGGAAAAGAAACATAGTAACGGCCCGAATCCTCGTCGAACTCCCACTTGAGTTCGGTAGCATCACCTGCACTGGTATCCTCCGCACCTACAACTGTTTGGAAGTATCCGTGAGTCACGAGGACTCAGCAATCTCACACCCGCGAGATCAAGACTATTTAAGCTTATGGGTAGGAAAGGGGTAGTGAGGTGGAGCTGCAGCAAGCACTAGCATTTATGGTGGCTAACATACGCAAATAAGAGCAAGAAGAGAAGCAACACAATGGTTGAGAAGCTAGAAGTGATCCTGAAACTACTTACGCTCAAGTATAACACAAGACCGTGTTCTCTTCCCGGACTCCGCCGAAAATAGACCATCATGGCAACACACGTGGTTGAATCATTTTAATTAAGTCAAGTGTCAAGTTCTCTACAACCGGATATTAACAAATTCCCATCTGCCACATAACCGCGGGCATGGCTCTCGAAAGTTTATACCCTGCAGGGGTGTCCCAACTTAGCCCATCACAAGCTCTCACGGTCAACGAAGGATATTCCTTCTCCCGGAAAGACCCGATCAGTCTCGAAATCCCGGTTACAAGACATTTCGACAATGGTAAAACAAGACCAGCAAGACCACCCGACTGTGCTAACAAATCCCGATAGGAGCTGCACATATCTCGTTCTCAGGGCACACCAGATGAGCAATCCATACAACTAAAACAAGCCCTCAAGTTTCCCCGAGGTGGCGCTGCAAGGGGCTCTAGTTTGGACCAACACTCATAGGAGCACTCGCCCGGGGGGGTTAAAATAAAGATGACCCTCGGACTCACGAAAACCCAAGGGAAAAGTCTTAGGTGGCAAATGTTAAAACCAAGGTTGGGCCTTGCTGGAGGAGTTTTATTCAAAGAGAAATGTCAAGGGGTTCCCATAACACCCAACCGCGTAAGGAACGCAAAATCAAGGAACATAACACCGGTATGACGGAAAGTAGGGCGGCAAGAGTGGAACAAAACACCAGGCAAAAGGCCGAGCCATCCACCCTTTACTAAGTATATAGATGCATTAATTAAAATAAGAGATATTGTGATATCCCAACATATCCATATTCTGACAAGGAACAAACTTTAACTTCACCTGCAACTAGCAACGCTATAAGAAGGGCTGGGCAAAAGCGGTAACATAGTCAACCAACGGTTTGCTAGGAAGGTGGGTTAGAGGCTTGACATGGCAATATGGGAGGCATGATATAACAAGTGGTAGGTAGCGCGACATAGCGACATAACGAACAACTAGCAAGCAAAGATAGAAGTGATTTCGAGGGTATGGTCATCTTGCCTGCAAAGTTCTCAGAGTCGTCGAAAGCTTGATCCTTGTTAGCATACTCAACAGGTTCCTCGGTCACGTACTCGTCTCCCGGCTCTACCCAAGGCAAGAACACGAACAAATGAACAAACAATCAATCACGATGCAATGCACAAGCAACATGATGCAATACATGGCATGATATGCAATGCATACGCGTGCTCTGGAAGGGAAAGAATGATCAAGGCATCAACTTGGCAAACAAAGTATGCCGCTGGAAAGATGAGATGATTTCGGTTGAAATCGATATAAAGATCACAGGAAACGGATGCACGGTTTGCAAATGGCGAGCAAAACAAGAATGGTGCAAAACTGCGATTAATAGCATGATAGCATTTAGGATGCAACAAGAAACTAAGCTACTGCACTCCAACATGACAACAAAGCATATGGCAGTGATTTAAAAGAGATGCTTGACAAAACATGAACACTGAGGTACGGCTAAATGACAATAGAACAGGTTCAAACAAGCATGGCAAAAGTGCAAAAGATATCAGCTTCACAGACTTAGTGAAAACACTAGCATGTCAAAAACAACATCAGGAAGCAATGTTAAGAGCAAGCAAACAACATGCTACAGGAACATATCATAGCAAACAAAGGAATGGCATGATTCTAATAAATGCATAGAACAAAAGTCTCTTACTGAACATGAGCCAAAAGGGCACAGAAGATATGATGGCACCTATCTAACCATAGCAAGTTTTATTAACAGTTTCAGACTTGGTGAAAAACAGAGCATGGCATTAACAGATTTATGATAGCAACTTTGTGAGCTCATGCCACTCACCACAAGGCATTGCATGACAACATAAGCATGCCAACAGTAAGAAGACGTGTTCATGAAGCTAAACATGGCAAGATCAAGTTAATAGGATGCATGGATCACTAGCAACAACCATGGCAATATGGATTAACATGTTAACATTCTGCCAGGAACATTTTATAGCAAAAGTAGAGCAAGAAAAAGACATGCTAGAGCACTCCATAATGCAAATAGGGGCATGAATGGATAGAGCATGACCACATGTTCAAAACATCCTTACTGAAGTAACCCAAAATAAGCATGGATCTCAATGTAGCATCAAGTTTACATGGCATCAAAATAACAGCAGGAAAAGGACTTCGCGAAATCCTAAGTCCCTGAAAACAACAACATTGTGGAGCCTACTTTGCATGCTTGTACTAGTCACCGCATAGATCACAAAAATACAAGGCTTGCACCTCTGTAAAGATGGCATGTTGTAGTTCAAAACACATGTAGACCTCATGCTCATACGATGCACACATTAAATGCAACAAAAATGACAAATCATCATGATCTGATAAGTACCAGCAGCTAACATTTTATAGCACTCTTGCATCAATGAAAATGGCTTCATAAAGGACAGTAACATGCATGGAAATACTGCTAACATGAATAGCTCAACGAGATAAACAATTTGACATATCATATGCATGATTTGGAGCACCGAGCACCGAGATATGACATGTAGAAGGAGGCATACAAATGTTAGGGTTCAAGGACTTAGACGAAAATTACCCCGCGAGTTCCAGATCTAGGGTTTCGCACGTAGTTCGAGGATGGCCGGAGTAACATGCCAGAGATGGTGAAGAAGATGGCCGGTGATGGAGGCGAGGGCGCCGGAGGTCGGGGGGTCACCGGACGGCGGCGGGCGACCAGTGTGGCGGTCTCTAGCAGTCGGGCGGCGCACGGTTGCGGAGGGCGCGGGCGGCGAGGCGACGTTGGCGGCAGGGAGGCGGCGGCGCATGGCGAGGAGCTGTGCGGCGGCGCGGCGGCTGGAGCGGAGTGAGGCGGCGGCGGGCGCGGTCAGCGGCTGGTGCGGAGAGGATGGGCGGCGGCGGAGATGTGGTCGGGCGGCGGGGCGCGGTCGGGCCCCGGGCGGGCCGGCCGTGGACTCGCGGGCCGGCGGCGTGCGCGGTGGCCGGGGTGCCATGCGGCGCGTCTCGGTTGGCTACGGGGCGGCGGCGATTTTTGTCTAGTGAGGGCGGACGTGTCCGGTGGCGGCGGGAGATGAAATTTAGGGTTTGGACTGCGAGATTTTGGAGGGGTGCACATATTTATAGGTAGGTGGAGTTTTGAGTGTCCAAATGAGGTGCGGTTTTCGCCCACATGATCGTGATCCGACGACGGAGAACATGGATATGGTTTAGATGGGTTATTGGGCTGTTTTGGAGGGGTGTTTGGCTGCAACACACAAGAGGCTTTTGCGGTTACCTGGTTAACCGTTGGAGTATCAAACGGCCTCCAAATGGAACAAAATTTGACAGGCGGTCTACCAGTGGTGTACCAAGGCCACTTGACAAATCTCGGCCCATTCCGAGAACGTTTAGCTCCCGCTCACGAAAAGAGACAAGAGGGGTGCGCCGGGTGCATGTGGGAGTGTCGGATTGCGAAACGGATAACGGGGAAAATGCTCGGATGCATGCGACGAACACGAATGCAAATGCGATGCACATGATGACATGATATGAAATGCATGACATGAACAAAATGCAAAACGAAGACAAAACCCAACCACAAAGGGAATCTCATAACTTAAAGCCGAAAATGGCAAGAGTCAGAGTTACACAAGTTACATCCGGGGTGTTACAAGTTTCTAGGCATGAAATTTCGTATGATTCCTTTGAGCCTGGGTGGCATTCCATAGGGTGATCTCACGGGTCCTCCGGAATCTCCTTGGGCAAGCACTAGTTCTCCAGGTGCCCGGGCAAACCACTGGTTTCTCCAGGGTGCCCCAACCATTCCACCCAGATGTGTGTTGATGTTGCCACCTTAAGTTACCGTTAATTGTTATTTCTCTCATAACTTGCATGAATCACACATACCAATCCCCGTCTACGAGAATGGCTAAGCAATATATGACATAACAAATAATCCCTAGGTGTTTCAAGGATCATAGGTTCCTACCTCATGAACTACATAGCAAAGTCCCAATTCCCAATCCTACTCATCCAAACTTGTAAGGGTGTGAACTAATGCATAGTAAAAACTGGGTATAGGAAAAATATGATCAAATTGTGAATTTGCCTTGTACTGTTGACGAAGATTCTTCGCACTCATAATTCCAGATAGTTCTACTCGTCACACTCCGATCAATCTGTCGTAAGTAGGCAATTTTATCCACACATAAGCAATCACTCAAAGGCCAAAAAGAAAATGCAAATGAAGATTGTGAAAACTCCAAAGGAACCAAATCAAATTGTTTTGCAAGATCATATTCTAATTTCAGTGAAAAAGTGTGGTGATGACTCAAGATGTTAGATTACGCCTAGGGATTCAATTTGAAAAATGAATCAATTGAAAAAACGCTACACATTACAAGATATGATCAAGTGAAGCTTCGAGTTCAAATTTGAAAAGATCAAAAGTTGAAACTAATGATGCTACTGGATGTAGGAAGTCAATATGAACATGTAGGAAAAAGAATTACTAGATTAAAAATAACGGATCAAGTAATTCAACGTGGCATTGAATCTGACAACTCTTTGGTGGGCTAGTAGAGTAACTGGCTAAGATCAAAATTATATGTTGGAAAGATGACACTAATTGTGCGAACGGAAAGATTATTTCAATACGAATCCGATGCAGTTGGATTCATTGGAAACGGAGCTGCGGAAAAAAAGATACGATCAAAAAAAGTTTGAATATGAATCTGAACAAATTTTGAAATTCGAAAATTGCAAAAAGTTTATTCGATAGATTCACTATATAGGTGGAATCAAGACAAAAATGTAGGTGTTGGTTTTATCTAATTTGGATGAACGAGTAAGAAGTTATGGCTATTTGAAAAATCAGGGCCAAGCTATTTTACGGAAGAAAAATAGTTACGGCTAAAAGATTTCTAAATGTAATGTATAAATACAAAAATTAATTGGTAATCTAATTATTCTACTGTACTAGTATAGAAATAATAAGCTACGGGGTATAAAAATACTAAAAAAAAGATACTTTTATAAGGTAGAAAAAATGACTTCGAAGAAAAGAGACAACTTTCAGAAGTCCCGTCGAAGAAAAAAAATAATTTTTTTGTGAAGCTAGTCAAACCTAAATATTGATTTAACCCGCAATGGATGATTTTTGGGTTGGATGTTCGCATGGGCCTAAAAGTGTTTGGCGGGCCGCCCGCGCTTCATTGTTTTTAAAATAAAATTCGGCCAAAGTGAAAAAAATGGCTGCCTGGCCTGCCCATGTAGGAGAGAAAAAAATAATGGGATGCCCGATGCCACTATGCTGCGCACGTGGGCGACAGTTAGTTCCTGGCGCACGCGCAGTTTTTGTTTTTAAATAGAAATAAAAAAGGAAAAACTGAATAATGAAAATAAAAATAAAATTTTACATAGGCATACTATATATGAAAATTCTCAGAATTTTTTTTCCTAAAACATGAATATATTTTCAGCATCAAATAAATTTCACACAAATTTAATAAAGCAAACAGTACTACTGGTTCATTTGAAAAACCAAATAAAAATATTTTAAAACACCAAAATGATTTCAAACTCATTTCTCTCCATTTTTCTAATGTAGGGAATCATTTTACCCTATTTTCTGTATATTCTATTTTTGGAGAAAAGTAATTTAAATAAAACCAAATAACTCCAAATTGAAAGTGAGTTTTCAAAATAACTTCAAAGGGACTTTTAGTTTGATTATTTGAAACTTCCAACTCTCTTTCTTAGCATTTGAAGAAGTCATTTTATCTTTTCTCATGAAACTCATTGAGTTACATAAAGTTTTCGAATTTGAAATATTTTCATATGGAATTCAAATCTTTTCAAAACTCTTTTCATTTATTTAAATGGAAGAAGTCATATCATCTTCACTCTAGGGTTTTGTGATAAAATGAATTTTAATTCGTGGAGATCATAAATGCAATGTGAAAGTTTGGGAAAGTCATTTCATTCCCTCTCATTCAACTTTCAAAAAGTTTCAAATTTCACTCAATTCCACACAAGCAACCACATCACAATCAAACAAACAATCAAAACTATTTATTTAATATAACATTTTAAAATTTAGAATTTTGGGATGTTACATTAGCCGTGTGCGGTGTCCCCCTCCACAGTTTACTCCTCCGGTCATAGCGTCGTAGTGCTTATGCAAAGCCTTGCGCGGATCACATCACCATCGCCGTCACCACGCCGTCGTGCTGACGAAACTCTCCCTCGGCCCTCTGCTGGATCAAAAGTTCGAGGGATATCATCGAGTTGAACGTGTGCTGAACTCGGAGATGTCATACGTTCGGTACTAGATCGGTTAGATCGTGAAGACGTTCGACTACATCAACCGCGTTAACCTAACGCTTCCGCTTTCGGTCTACGAGGGTACGTGAACACACTCTCCCCCTCTCGTTGCTATGCATCTCCTAGATAGATCTTACGTGATCATAGGAATTTTTTTGAAATTGCATGCTACGTTCCCCAACAACCAGCACCACCATCGCGCGGCCTCAAACAGCCAGCCGCACCACCATCGCCGTCAACCGTCGTCTCCCAAGGGACGCCCGTAGGCTCCGGCCTATGCCGCTCGCGGCCTACACCGCGCACTGCCAAGGAGAGTGCCGCCCCAGAAGACAAGCACCGTCCCCGGTCACCTCGCGTGCACCACCACCCAGCCACACCCCCAGCATCTGCGAATAGAGACGCCAACCACTCCCTGTGCCGTGCATTGGCCACTAGAACCAGAGCCGAATAGATCTAGCCTGCAGCCACCTGCACGCCTCCGCCCGGCCGAATCGAGCACGCCGCAGCCTCCGCACCCCTCACGAGCCCCAGGTCACCGATACGCCGCCAGAAGACAACCCCACTACCGCCCAGCAGGTCCGTCGGCGAGCCACTGCGCCCCACGGGAGCACAACACCGTCGCCCAACTCTGATGTCCTACGCCAACAGTTATAAGGCAGAGAGGAAAAACGGCTACGCCGCCGCGCCGACCGGGCTTTGCCCGTCGGCGCCTGCCGGCGACGGCGGGGGAGGGCGGGCGAGAGGAGGGGAAAGTGGGCTGACGGCTAGGGTTCCCTCCCCGTCACTCGCGAGAGCGACGAGGGAGGACCTCTCGGTCAGTACCACATAGCTCTACCTTGCTCAACATGAGTGAATAGTTGACCTGAGGAAGAGAAGGTCTTCTAGGAGTCGGGAATCCAGTTCACCACCGGCGGCGTTGGCTGCCCAGCTGCATATATTCCAAGATCATCATTATCAACCCATCATGTGTGTGAGAGAAAGAGATCATGGGCCGGTGCTTTTGGCAGCATAAAAATAAGACGCCTCCTCCCCAGCTTTTCCCATAAGCCGCCTCTCTTGATCATTGGGGCTTCTAAACTAGTTATGGGATAACTAATTTAGAAGTCTCAACAAACTTAGAAGGTGGCTTATTTTTTAAGTTGAAAAGAGGCAACTTAATTTTTAAGGCGCCTAAAAGAACTGGACATGGCGTGAAGAAGATGAAGAGGACTTGGGGCGGGAGAACAATGCTGCGGGCGATGGGGAGGAACATGCCCAGCCCACCGCAGCACTCGCTCTGCGGCGACGACATCTTCGCCTCGCTCCTAGTCAGGAACGACGCGCACGTCATCAGCCCTGCCAGCGGCGTCACGCAGGTTGTCGGCAACGATGGCGATGACCCTCCAAAGCTGTCGGCGCATGACAATCCGGAGTGAACCGTTTAGTGTGGTCAGCTCGCGGTTCGCTCTTAGGGGTGTGTGGGAGGCCGTTAGTATTTAGGTAATTTTCCTCCGTCTTTATTTTTCAAACATTAGCCGCACGCGTTCATTGTTCCCATAAATTTGAGGAGACCAACCTAGACGCGCCTTCATTATTTCCATATACTGGAGGAGTCTAAACGATACGCGCGTTCATTATTTCTGTTCATAATATATTCAAGGAGTGAAGAGTCTGAATCCGTATCTTGGAGGAGTCGAAGTGAGACGCGTTTTCATTTTCATTGTTTCCATATAGGACAACGCTAACGCCCACACGTGTGGTGCGAGTGAAATCTGCCCACACGCCCTATAATACACAGAGTGTGCCACATCACTGCATGTATGTGGAAATTTTTTTGGATTTCCAAATTTTAAAATGTTTGTCTCTTAAATAAAAATCTGATTGAAGATCCGTTTTCACCATTAAATCCCTCGCGACGAGATCTTCGAAACTAGATCTCATATCAATATATTTCGACGAATTTCTTTTAGGGTTAAAAGTTGTCATGTCTATTGCACATGAATTGTCGTGGTGTTTACACTGAAGTTGCCATCATATGTTTCAGATATTTTTCTTCTACATTTAAAAGTTATTTTTGACATTTATAAAATGAGGAATTAAGAAACTAGACTTGTCATGAACCATAAACTAAAATTGCCATGATACATACACTTAAAATTGCCATGGTTCATAAAAAAATAATTTTCATGGCAAAGTACTGCAGTTGCTATCATCAAAATACTAAAATTGCCATGCTCTACAAACTGAAATTGCCACATGGCAACTTTAGTTTAAGCACTATGACAACTATAGTATAAACATCATGGCAACTTTGGAGCAAAAAAAATTCGTCGAAACATATCAACATGGGGTCTAGTTTTGAAGATCTCATCGAGGCGGATTTAATGGTGAAAAGGATTTTTAATTTGATTTTTTAATTAGGAGATAAAACATTTTTAAACTGAAAAAAAAAGATTCATGTTGATGTCATCTGTTCGCATGTGACAAAATAAGTGATAAAGGATACGTGTGGGCGATGTACAAGATGCCACACGTATGGCGTTAGTTTTTTCCTTCCATATATATTCGAGGGATCCGAATTAGACTTGCATTGCTCCCATATACACATCCCATGTACTAGTACTATATAACACACACCATGTACTCCATAACACCGTGAAAAACGCAGAACTCGTCGGAATAGTCAATGGCTACGCCTGCGACGACGCTCGGGGAGTCGCTGGCACACGTATCCCGTACCAAGAGGTGGGTGATGGCCGTCGTCGCCCAGATTGTCTGCCCTGTAGGAATCACCGCGACCATGATCTATGCCTACATTTCAGGACGCTCTCCTTTCTTCTTCAGCATCGTCCCATGGCGGCTGTCGCTGGTGCTCTCGTACGAGGCCTACTGGTCGGTGCTCTTCCTCGTCAAGTCCTACGCGGAACTGTTCTTGCCGCGCATGCCGGTGACCGTCGTCGAGAAGCTTCGCGACGTAGGAGGCTACGGTTTCGGCGTCGGCGTCCTGGGTCTCATGGTGTCCGCCGTCCTGGCCACCAAGGTCAAGGACACCCGTGTCTTGGCCGGTTGCATCTGCGTGGTGGCTGTCTTCATCGTCGGGCTCCTGGCGTTCTGGGTGCGGCTTGCTCGCATGTACGGCGCGTTGGAGTCTTCTACGGTACCAGCAGCAGGGCAGCAACCTCCACCGAGCATGCAAGGGGAACCCCGGCAGGAAGAGGGAAAGAAAGATCAGGGGAAGAAGCGGAGTATCTTGCCTATCTAAAAGACTTGTAATACATGTTTCCATGTTTCTTTGATTTTACTCTTTCTCTTCCTTTTTACTCCCAATATTAAGTTTGTAAGTCAAATTTTATAAAAATTTGGCTAGATCTACATTGAAAGTTATCAGCCTCTATAAATTCAAATGGTTACAGTATAAAATGTTCTATGATGAGTGTAAGGATCTTGATTTATCTCTATTAGCGATACATCCGATTTGAGCTGGCAACCGGGATAGAGAAAATGCACGAATCTCGGCACCCTAGATCATGAGAAGGACAATTTGGATGAGACATCACTAAATCTCATCTACATGAGAATTAGCAAATTTGATTTTTCTTTTGCTTTTTAGGTGGGTCTCACCTGTAAAATGTGGAAAGGGTGAGTTTTCTTTTCCTCTTTAAGTTTGGGTCCCCATGTAAATGATAGAGAGAGGGGGGAGAGTTTATTCTTGTTTTTACTCGGGTGGATCCCACATGTAAGTGACATGGAGAAGGGCCAAAATTGTGGAGGAAATGTCCAGTAGATGGTCAAAGCTCTTTGACTAGACCAAAACGTCATGACAGGACATTCATCATCACACTAATATTAAATACTAAGTTACTGAACACAAGCCAGGGCTAGATGGGCATTATAGGATCATCAAACGAAAAACCCATGTAAATAGTGTGAGACAATACTCCCTTCGGTGCAATCTGCTCTTATATTTTTGTTTACATTCTCAATAAGATAAAGGAAAACATGCTATAGCTATTACATCGATCAGTAATACTACACCACAACTGGCACATGATGCGTCGACCACTCTGATGGCTGCAAAGTTGGTAGTAACCAGCTAGTTTCTCACGTTTGTAATCTTAATTGATTAAACTTGATAGATAGAGTACGTCCCGAGATAAATTGTGCCTGCGTGATGAGCAGTAACCAAATCCGATCGTCGGCACCAACTCAAGGCGACAAGGCTGCACGGCACATGGAGACATCAGAATTCAGCCGAAAGCAATCGAGCTTAACCATGCAAGAGCAGTATGGATTTTTTTCACTTTGAGAAGTGCTACTGTATTAGTGAGTGAGTGAGTAGTTGACCTGAAGAAGACGAGGTCTTCCAGGAGTCGGGAATCCGGTTCACCACCGGCGGCGTCGGCTGCCCAGCTGCATAGATTCCAAGATCATCATCATCATCAATCAATCCATCATGAGTGAGAAAGAGAGAGCGAGCGAGAGGGAGGGAGGGAGAGAGATTAATGGCGTTGGCGTACTGAAGCAGATGAAGAGGACTTGGGGCGGGAGGACGACGCCGCAGGCGATGGGGAGGTACATCATGCGGACGGGGTCGATGGGCTTGGGGAGCATGCGGTTCACGTCGCCGAGGATCACCGGGCACAGGCAACGCAGCGACCGGTCGTCCGCCGCCGCCGAGCTGTTGAGGAACATGCCCAGCCCGCCGCAGCACTCGCTCTGCGGCGTCGGCGTCTCCGCCTCGCTCCCCGTCAGGAACGACGCGCACGTCATCAGCCCCGCCAGTGGCGTCACGCAGTCCGTCGGCGCCAACGGCGGCGAGGGCGACGACCCTCCGAAGCCCACCGGCAAGCCGGGGAAGCCGGGCTGCGGGTTCGCGGCGGTGCACGGGGGCGAGATGGGCGCCGGCGGCGCCTGCGCCTGAGACGGCGGCGGAGTCATCGGCCTGCCGCTGGGCGACGGCGGGGGTAGCCTGCCCGCGGACGGCGGCGACAGCCTGGAGCGAGGGAAACCACGGAAGCCGCTGGGGCTACGCTGCCTGGTTCCCGGGTACCAGAGCACGCGGGTGTCGGCGCGGCGCCTCGTCGCCGCCGCCGCCGTCGCCGCCTCCGCCGGCTGCATCAGCGCCGCCGCCGCCACCACCGCCACCGTGACCACGACGAGCAAGACGACGGTGGTGCTGCACCTCGACGCTGCCATTGCTACCAAATATGGATCTTTGCTTCTTTCTGGCAAATTGGAGTGTCAAGAAGCGCAAGAGCAAATGCTCACAGGGACGATCGATGTTGCTGGCTTCTTCTTCCTCCTGCCATTTTATATCTCTCTGGATTGCCTCAATTCATGGGAGCACAAAGATCGTGCATTACCACATTAATCCTACGTGCTTAAACATTCCATCTTTGGGTTTTTCTTGTTAAGAAATGCAAAGCCCATCTTTAAATGTACGTGTCCCAGAAACTGAGAAATACACACACAAAAAGTAGGTAGCACATTATCCTTTTATACTGGTATGCAGTGAGAATATGATTATATGAACGGCTTTTGATGTGCAAATATGACCTCTAAGAGCAACTCCAACTCGTCGATCCATTTCGTCCGCACGTATTCGTTTGGATTAAAACAAACACAAAAATCGGCTCAACGCGTCAACCCAAACGGACGTGCGCCTGCTTTTCGTCCGCCGAACGACCCATTCCTGGCCCATATTTGGCCCTCATTTGAGTCGGCGTGGACACGAGACGGACGCGCGCCTACTCCTCCACCTGCCTGGCCCGCCAGTCGGTGTCACATAGGCCATTCTCTTTCTCCCATCGACAACAAGCCCTCGGCCGTCCCCACCCTGTCGCCGCCACCCAGTTCCGGTGCCCTCGCCAGTAGTCCGTACCCACATACCTCTCCCGCGGCACGCCACCTTCCCACGTCGCCGCCACCATCGCCTCGCCGCCAGACCACCGCAGCTTCTTCCCCAAAGTCGCCGCAAGCACCACCTCGGCCCCGCACCCCTGGCCAGCTCCTTTGACAACGCTGGCAAGCTCGTCGGGCGCCGCCAAGCCAGCTACCTGGTCCAGGGGAGGCGTTCGTCTCTTCGTCGGCTTGCTTCTTCGACGACGCCCCCAAGTTGTTCGACGTTTTGCCCACAAGGTACAAATGGGCTCTGCCGACGAGTTGTTTTTTCATAATTTCCTTTGTGACTCATATGATTCTTCATCCGACGATGAGGAGATGGTGGTTGTTGTGTTGGTCGTCAATGACCACCTTAGTAGGTAGTCGTCGTTGTTCCGGGGCACACTCCGGCATTGAATCGCAACCAAGAGAGCGGCCATTTCCTTCTTTGGAAGGACTACTTCGAGACACCCAACCCGCTCTTCAAACATCATCAATTACGGCACCATTTCCGTATGGCTAGGCATGTTTTCAACCGTATTCGGGAGAGGGTGGTCGGATACGATAAGTATTTCGAGTGCAAGGAGGATGCCCTTGGAAAGATTGTCTTCTCCTTTTATCAGAAATGCACTACAGCTATCCGGATGCTTGCATACGAAGTTCCTGGTGATCTCATTGATGAGTACGTCTGTATGAGCGAGTCTGCGTGCCTAGACTCCATGTACAGGTTCTGCAAGGCTGTGATTGCAGTGTTTGGCCTTGAGTACTTGAGGGAGCCAAACGCTGAAGATACAGCCCGCTTGTTGACGATGAATGCCAGCAGGGGCTTCCCGGGGATGCTTGGTAGCATAGACTATATGCACTGGGAGTGGAAAAACTACCCTTCTGCTTGGTAGGGGTAGTATAGGGGCCCTGTCAAAGCTTGCACCTTCATACTCGAGGCCGTGATTTCACAAGATCTCTAGATTTGGTACTCTTTCTTAGGATGGCTGGATCTCACAATGATACCAACATGCTTCAACACTCTCCGGTGTTTGCAAGGATTGCTGAAGGCAACTTCCGGCCGGTGAATGTTAACATCAACAGCCACAACTACAACAAATGATACTACCTAGCTGGCGGTATCTATCCTCATTGAACTACTCTCGTGAAGACAATCTCCAACCCTGTAGGAGAGAAGAGGAGATTTGCACAAGAGTAAGAGAGTGCTAGGAGGGATGTGGAACATGTCTTTGGTGTTCTGCAATCTCGATGGGGCATTGTTCGGTATCTCCTGCTAGAACTTGGAGCACCAAGTTGTGGGAGGTGAGGACTGTTTGTGTGATCATGCACAATATGATCGTAGAAGATGAGCACCCAGAAGGTATCTACGACCAAGGGTTCCAGTTTTAGAGTGACAATGTTGTGCCTGAGCATGGAGGAGTGGCAACGTTTGCATAGTTCATCCAATTTAATAATAAAATTGTGATTGGAAAACTCACATTCAGCTGCAAAATGATTTGGTTGAGCATATGTGGGCTTACGTTGACAACCAATAGATGTATCTTTTTTAATGTATTTGAGACAAGTTAATTTTTATTTGGCTTGTAAACTATGGTATATTTATTTGGCTTGTGAACTATGATATATTTGTTTGCTTGTGAAACTATGTAAAATGTTTGTACATTCTTTGAATTATATTTGAAAAACCACGGCAAGCTGATCGCGAGGGCGAAAATAGGTCTACGCGCTAGTGAAAGGATCGATATGGTTGACTAGAGGGGAGGTGAATAGGCAACTAACAATTTTTAGCTTTTCTTTAACAATTTAAACTTTGCATCAAAGTAGGTTGTCTAGATATGCAACTAGGTGAGCAACCTATATGATGCAACAAGGATAGGAACACAAGCAAGCAAGATATATGAAACAAATAAGTTTGCACAAGTAAAGGCACGAGATAACCAAGAGTGAAGACGGTGGAGACGAGGATGTGTTGCCGAAATTCCTTCCCTTTGAGAGGAAGTACGTCTCCGTTGGAGCGGTGTGGAGGCACAATGCTCCCCAAGAAGACACTAGGGCCACCGTATTCTCCTCACACCCTCACACAATGCGAGATGCCATGATTCCACTATTGGTGCCCTTGGAGGCGGCGGCCGAACCTTTACAAACTAGGTTGGGGCAATCTCCACAACTCAATTGGAGGCTCCCAACGACACCATGAAGTTTCACCACAATGGACTATGGCTTCGCGGTGACCTCAACCGTCTAGGATGCTCAAACACCCAAGAGTAACAAGATCCGCAAGGGATTAGTGGGGGGAATCAAATATCTCTTGGTGGAAGTGTAGATCGAGGCCTTCTCAACCACTCCCGAGCAAATCAACAAGTTTGGTCGGCTAGGGAGTGAGATCGGGCGAAAATGGAGCTTAGAGCAATAATGGAGCTTAGGGGTGGAAGAGGTGAGTCAACGGGGAAGAAGGGGACCCCTTATATAGTGTGGGAAAAGGATCCAACCGTTACCCACCAACCAGCCCGCGGCTAGCGGTACTACCGCGCCTGGCCAGCGGTACTACCGCAAGGCCGCGCGGTACTACTGCTTGCAACCAAGCGGTACTACCGCACGGCTGTGCGGTACTACCATACCGACCCACGATACTGCCGCAACCCCAACAACAGTAAAGATAAACAGACGCGCAGGAGCTGGGGGCGGTACTTCCGCACGCGCGGTACTACCGCGCCCCCATGCGGTACTACCGCAAGGCAAAAAACCCCAGTCAGAGGGAAGGGAACTTCCGTGCCTACTTCCGCAAAGAAGCGGAAGTAGCAAAAACCCGACACAGTAGTACCGCTGAGGGGCAGTACTACTGCCTGACTGCATAGCGCGGTACTACCGCTCGGCGAAAACGGTACTACCGCAGTAGGTGCGGATGTAAAAAATTACATCCACCCCTACTACCGCAAAGGGGCGGCACTAGCCTGGTGGGCAGCGGTAGTGCGGCTCCAGGGGAGCGGTACTACCGTGGGCACCTGCGGTACTACCGCGCCACCGCGCGGTACTACCACGGATGCCTACGGTACTGCCGTTTTCCTGGGAGCAGTACTACCGCGACCAACCACAACAGCCAGACAAGGGAGGCAAGAAAACGGAGGAAGCTCCAAGGAAAAAAGGATGGGACAAGAAGGAGACGTGTACGTGATGATTCCACCCAAACCTTTCCAACGCGGACCCCCTCTTAATAGTACGGCTTTCCTACGACTCAAATCCACCAAAAAGAAACGTAGAAAAGATGACGTCTTCATCAGTCTTCGAGGGGCACCCAATCGTCTTATGCCTAGCAATGAAGTGTCTAAAATACTCAAGGCACACGATTAGTCCGCAAATGCGTTGTCATCAGTCACCAAAACACTTAGGGATAAATATGCCCTTACAATCTCCCCCTTTTTGGTGGATTGATGACAATACGGGATTTGCACAAGGAAAATAAAATTAAGTAAATGCAAACCCCTCCTCTCTAGAATATAGACGGGCTCCCCCTAGATATGTGCCACCTAGATGAGTGCTTTGGACTGCACGGCACACGAATACTAGGATCAAAGCTCCCCCTATACTATAGAGACAAGGCATATCTATCACTAGACAAGATAGCACACACATAAGTTAACTACGATAGATAAAGTGCATATGTCTTACACCATATGAGGAAAGGTCTCAAAAGCACAAACCAAACAAGAGCAAACAAGCACAAACAAGGTCCAAAAGACAAAGCAAATAAACGCACCAAGCACGACACAACGCAAATCCCTATACTCTCTCCCCTTTGGCATCGAGACGCCAAAAAGGCAGAGAGGACACCTACACACACGGGGTGGCTCAGGCAGAGAAGTCGTCCCACTGCTCCTCGTGCTCCTCGTCAGACTCAGTGGCGGGGATAGTCTCCTCGAAGTCATCCTCTGAACTGGTCCACTCCTTGCTTTGACATCCAGGCAGCCTCAGGTGTGATGACGTCCTCAGACCCGCCAGACACATCCTCTCCAAAGAGCCTCATAACCTTCTTGTCACGGCGACGACTCTCCTTGTCTGCCACGTGAGCCCTGTACTGTCCCTTTTCCTACATGCAGAAGAGAGTATTCATATTGTCCTGTAGCGTCTTGGCCCATGACGGCTCAGAGGAAGAAGTGGTGGACCTAGCAGCACGGTCCTCGGCAACATTCTCAGTAGCAGCCGCCTCCTCACCAGCAGCCCTCCTAGCAGAAGAGGCCTCTGAAGGAAATATGCCCTAGAGGAAATAATAAAGTTATTATTTATTTCCTTATATATCATGATAAAAGTTTATTATTCATGCTAGAATTGTATTAAACCGGAAACATGATACATGTGTGAATACATAGACAAACAGAGTGTCACTAGTATGCCTCTACTAGACTAGCTTGTTAATCAAAGATGGTTATGTTTCCTAACCATGGACAAAGAGTTGTCATTTGATTAACAGGATCACATCATTAGTTGAATGATCTAATTGACATGACCCATTCCATTAGCTTAGCACCCGATCGTTTAGTATGTTGCTATTGCTTTCTTCATGACTTATACATGTTCCTATGACTATTGAGATTATGTAACTCCTGTGTGCCGGAGGAACACTTTGTGTGCTACCAAACGTCACAACGTAACTGGGATTATAAAGGTGCTCTACAGGTGTCTCCAAAGGTACATGTTGGGTTGACATATTTCGAGATTAGGATTTGTCACTCCGATCGTCGGAGAGGTATCTCCGGGCCCTCTCGGTAATGCACATCACTTAAAGCCTTGCAAGCATTGCAACTAATGAGTTAGTTGCGGGATGATGTATTACAGAACGAGTAAAGAGACTTGCGGTAACGAGATTGAACTAGGTATGGGATACCGACGATCGAATCTCGGGCAAGTAACATACCGATGACAAAGGGAACAACGTATGTTGTTATGCGGTCTGACTGATAAAAGATCTTCGTAGAATATGTAGGAACCAATATGGGCATCCAGGTCCCGCTATTGGTTATTGACCGGAGACGTGTCTCGGTCATGTCTACATTGTTCTCAAACCCGTAGGGTCCGCACGCTTAAGGTTACGATGATAGTTATATTATGAGTTTATACATTTTGATGTACCGAAGGTTGTTCGGAGTCCCGGATGTGATCACGGACATGATGAGGAGTCTTGAAATGGTCGAGACATAAATATTGATATATTGGAAGCCTATGTTTGGATATCGGAAGTGTTCCGGGTGAAATCGGGATTTTACCGGAGTACCGGGAGGTTACCGGACCCCCCGGGAGCTATATGGGCCTTAGTGGGCCTTAGTGGAAAAGAGAGGCAGCCCAAGATGGGCCGCGCGCCCCTCCCCTCCCTTGGTCCGAATAGGACAAGGAGAGGGGGCCGGCCCCCCTCCTCTCTCTCTTTCCCCCTCCGCGAATCCTATTCCAACTAGGATTGGGGGGGGATCCTACTCCCAGAGGGAGTAGGACTCCTCCTGGCGCGCCTCTCCTAGGCCGGCCGCACCCCCCCCCTTGACCTTTATATACGGAGGCAGGGGACCCCAGACAACACAAGTTGATCCACGTGATCATATTCTTAGCCGTGTGCGGTGCCCCCTTCCACCATAGTCCTCGATAATATTGTAGCGGTGCTTAGGCGAAGCCCTGCTGCAGTAGTACATCAAGATCGTCACCACGCCGTCGTGCTGACGGAACTCTTCCCCGACACTTTGCTGGATCGGAGTCCGGGGATCGTCATCGAGCTGAACGTGTGCTAGAACTCGGAGGTGCCGTAGTTTCGGTGCTTGATCGGTCGGGCCGTGGATACGTACGACTACATCAACCAAACGCTTCTGTTGTCGATCTACAAAGGGTACGTAGATCATACTCTCCCCTCTCGTTGCTATGCATCACCATGATCTTGCGTGAGCGTAGGAATTTTTTTGAAATTACTACGAAACCCAACAGTGGCATCCGAGCCTAGGTTTTTATGGTTTGATGTTATATGCACGAGTAGAACACAAGTGAGTTGTGGGCGATATAAGTCATACTGCTTACCAGCATGTCATACTTTGGTTCGGCGGTATTGTTGGACGAAGCGGCCCGGACCGACATTACGCGTACGCTTACGCGAGACCGGTTCTCCCGACGTGCTTTGCACATAGGTGGCTTGCGGGTGACAGTTTCTCCAACTTTAGTTGAACTGAGTGTGGCTACGCCCGGTCCTTGCGAAGGTTAAAACAGCATCAACTTGACAAACTATCGTTGTGGTTTTTGATGCGTAGGTAAGATTGGTTCTTGCTTAAGCCCGTAGCAGCCACGTAAAACATGCAACAACAAAGTAGAGGACTTCTAACTTGTTTTTGCAGGGCATGTTGTGATGTGATATGGTCAAGACATGATGCTAAATTTTATTGTATGAGATGATCATGTTTTGTAACCGAGTTATCGGCAACCGGCAGGAGCCATATGGTTGTCGCTTTATTGTATGCAATGCAATCGCGCTGTAATGCTTTACTTTATCACTAAGCGGTAGCGATAGTCATGGAAGCATAAGATTGGCGAGACGACAACGATGCTACGATGGAGATCAAGGTGTCGCACCGGTGACGATGGTGATCATGACGGTGCTTCGGAGATGGAGATCACAAGCACAAGATGATGATGGCCATATCATATCACTTATATTGATTGCATGTGATGTTTATCTTTTATGCATCTTATCTTGCTTTGATTGACGGTAGCATTATAAGATGATCTCTCACTAAATTAACAAGAAGTGTTCTCCCTGAGTATGCACCGTTGCGAAAGTTCTTCGTGCTGAGACACCACGTGATGATCGGGTGTGATAGGCTCTACGTTCAAATACAACGGGTGCAAAACAGTTGCACACGCGGAATACTCAGGTTATACTTGACGAGCCAAGCATACACAGATATGGCCTCGGAACATGGAGACCGAAAGGTCGAGCGTGAATCATATAGTAGATATGATCAACATAGTGATGTTTACCAATGAAACTACTCCATCTCACGTGATGATCGGACATGGTTTAGTTGATTTGGATCACGTAATCACTTAGAGGATTAGAGGGATATCTATCTAAGTGGGAGTTCTTTAAGTAATATGATTAATTGAACCTAAATTTATCATGAACTTAGTACCTGATAGTATCTTGCTTGTTTATGTATGATTGTAGATAAATGGCCCGTGCTGTTGTTCCGTTGAATTTTAATGCGTTCCTTGAGAAAGCAAAGTTGAAAGATGATGGTAGCAATTACACGGACTGGGTCCGTAACTTGAGGATTATCCTCATTGCTGCACAGAAGAATTACATCCTGGAAGCACCGCTGGGTGCCAGGCCTGCTGCTGGAGCAACACCAGATGTTGTGAACGTCTGGCAAAGCAAAGCTGATGACTACTCGATAGTTCAGTGTGCCATGCTTTACGGCTTAGAACCGGGGCTTCAACGACGTTTTGAACGTCATGGAGCATATGAGATGTTCCAGGAGTTGAAGTTAATATTTTAAGCAAATGCCCGGATTGAGAGATATGAAGTCTCCAATAAGTTCTATAGCTGCAAGATGGAGGAGAACAGTTCTGTCAGTGAGCATATACTCAAAATGTCTGGGTATAATAATCACTTGATTCAAATGGGAGTTAATCTTCCAGATGATTGCGTCATTGACAGAATTCTCCAATCACTGCCACCAAGCTACAAGAGCTTCGTGATGAACTATAATATGCAAGGGATGAATAAGACTATTCCCGAGCTCTTCGCAATGCTGAAAGCTGCGGAGGTAGAAATCAAAAAGGAGCATCAAGTGTTGATGGTCAACAAGACCACTAGTTTCAAGAAAAAAGGCAAAGGGAAGAAGAAGGGGAACTTCAAGAAGAACAGCAAGCAAGTTGCTGCTCAAGAGAAGAAACCCAAGTCTGGACCTAAGCCTGAAACTGAGTGCTTCTACTGCAAGCAGACTGGTCACTGGAAGCGGAACGGCCCCAAGTATTTGGCGGATAAGAAGGATGGCAAGGTGAACAAAGGTATATGTGATATACATGTTATTGATGTGTACCTTACTAATGCTCGCAGTAGTACCTGGGTATTTGATACTGGTTCTGTTGCTAATATTTGCAACTCGAAACAGGGACTACGGATTAAGCGAAGATTGGCTAAGGACGAGGTGACGATGCGCGTGGGAAACGGTTCCAAAGTCGATGTGATCGCAGTCGGCACGCTACCTCTACATCTACCTTCGAGATTAATATTAGACCTAAATAATTGTTATTTGGTGCCAGCGTTAAGCATGAACATTATATCTGGATCTTGTTTGATGTGAGACGGTTATTCATTTAAATCAGAGAATAATGGTTGTTCTATTTATATGAGTAATATCTTTTATGGTCATGCACCCTTGATGAGTGGTCTATTCTTATTGAATCTCGATAGTAGTAACACACATATTCATAATGTTGGAACCAAAAGATGCAGAGTTGATAATGATAGTGCAACTTATTTGTGGCATTGCCGTTTAGGTCATATCGGTGTAAAGCGCATGAAGAAACTCCATACTGATGGACTTTTGGAACCACTTGATTATGAATCACTTGGTACTTGCGAACCGTGCCTCATGGGCAAGATGACTAAAACACCGTTCTACGGTACTATGGAGAGAGCAACAGATTTGTTGGAAATCATACATACAGATGTATGTGGTCCTATGAATATTGAGGCTCGTGGCGGATATCGTTATTTTCTCACCTTCACAGATGACTTAAGCAGATATGGGTATATCTACTTAATGAAACATAAGCCTGAGACATTTGAAAAGTTCAAAGAATTTCAGAGTGAAGTTGAAAATCATCGTAACAAGAAAATAAAGTTTCTACGATCTGATCGTGGAGGAGAATATTTGAGTTACGAGTTTGGTGTACATTTGAAACAATGCGGAATAGTTTCGCAACTCACGCCACCCGGAACACCACAGCGTAATGGCGTGTCCGAACGTCGTAATCGTACTTTACTAGATATGGTGCGATCTATGATGTCTCTTACTGATTTACCGCTATCGTTTTGGGGTTATGCTTTTGAGACAGCCGCATTCACGTTAAATAGGGCACCATCAAAATCCGTTGAGATGACGCCTTATGAACTATGGTTTGGCAAGAAACCAAAGTTCTCGTTTCTGAAAGTTTGGGGCTACGATGCTTATGTGAAAAAGCTTCAACCTGATAAGCTCGAACCCAAATCGGAGAAATGTGTCTTCATAGGATATCCAAAGGAGACTATTGGATACACCTTCTATCACAGATCCGAAGGCAAGACTTTTGTTGCTAAGTTCGGAAACTTTCTAGAAAAGGAGTTTCTCTCGAAAGAAGTGAGTGGGAGGAAAGTAGAACTTGACGAGGTAACTGTACCTGCTCCCTTATTGGAAAGTAGTGCATCACAGAAAACTGTTTCTGTGACACCTACACCAATTAGTGAGGAAGCTAATGATAATGATCATGAAGCTTCAGAACAAGATACTACTGAACCTCGTAGATCAACCAGAGTAAGATCCGCAACAGAGTGGTACGGTAATCCTGTTCTGGAAGTCATGCTACTAGATCATGATGAACCTACGAACTATGAAGAAGCGATGGTGAGCCCAGATTCCGCAAAATGGCTTGAAGCCATGAAATCTGAGATGGGATCCATGTATCAGAACAAAGTGTGGACTTTGGTTGACTTGCCCGATGATCGGCAAGAAATTGAGAATAAATGGATCTTCAAGAAGAAGACTGACGCCGACGGTAATATTACTGTCTATAAATCTCGACTTGTCGCAAAAGGGTTTCGGCAAGTTCAAGGGATTGACTACGATGAGACCTTCTCACCCGTAGCGATGCTTAAGTCTGTCCGAATCATGTTAGCAATTGCCGCATTTTATGATTATGAAATTTGGCAGATGGATGTCAAAACTGCATTCCTGAATGGATTTCTGGAAGAAGAGTTGTATATGATGCAACCGGAAGGTTTTGTCGATCCAAAGGGAGCTAAAAAAGTGTGCAAGCTCCAGCGATCCATTTATGGACTGGTGCAAGCCTCTCGGAGTTGGAATAAATGCTTTGATAGTGTGATCAAAGCATTTGGTTTTATACAGACTTTTGGAGAAGCTTGTATTTACAAGAAAGTGAGTGGGAGCTCTGTAGCATTTCTGATATTATATGTGGATGACATATTACTGATCGGAAATGATATAGAATTTCTGGATAGCATAAAGGGATACTTGAATAAAAGTTTTTCAATGAAAGACCTCGGTGAAGCTGCTTACATATTAGGCATAAAGATCTATAGAGATAGATCAAGACGCTTAATTGGACTTTCACAAATCACATACCTTGACAAGATTTTGAAGAAGTTCAAAATGGATCAAGCAAAGAAAGGGTTCTTGCCTGTGTTACAAGGTGTGAAGTTGAGTCGGACTCAATGCCCGACCACTGCAGAAGATAGAGAGAAGATGAAAGATGTTCCCTATGCTTCAGCCATAGGCTCTATCATGTATGCAATGCTGTGTACCAGACCTGATGTGTGCCTTGCTATAAGTCTAGCAGGGAGGTACCAAAGTAATCCAGGAGTGGATCACTGGACAGCGGTCAAGAACATCCTGAAGTACCTGAAAAGGACTAAGGATATGTTTCTCGTATATGGAGGTGACAAAGAGCTCATCATAAACGGTTACGTTGATGCAAGCTTTGACACTGATCCGGACGATTCTAAATCGCAAACCGGATACGTGTTTACATTAAACGGTGGAGCTGTCAGTTGGTGCAGTTCTAAACAAAGCGTCGTGGCGGGATCTACGTGTGAAGCGGAATACATAGCTGCTTCGGAAGCAGCAAATGAAGGAGTCTGGATGAAGGAGTTCATATCCGATCTAGGTGTCGTACCTAGTGCATCGGGTCCAATGAAAATCTTTTGTGACAATACTGGTGCAATTGCCTTGGCGAAGGAATCCAGATTTCACAAGAGAACCAAGCACATCAAGCGATGCTTCAATTCCATCCGGGATCTAGTCCAGGTGGGAGACATAGAGATTTGCAAGATACATACGGATCTGAATGTTGCAGACCCGTTGACTAAGCCTCTTCCATGAGCAAAACATGATCAGCACCAAGGCTCCATGGGTGTTAGAATCATAACGGTGTAATCTAGATTATTGACTCTAGTGCAAGTGGGAGACTGAAGGAAATATGCCCTAGAGGCAATAATAAAGTTATTATTTATTTCCTTATATATCATGATAAAAGTTTATTATTCATGCTAGAATTGTATTAAACCGGGAACATGATACATGTGTGAATACATAGACAAACAGAGTGTCACTAGTATGCCTCTACTAGACTAGCTTGTTAATCAAAGATGGTTATGTTTCCTAACCATGGACAAAGAGTTGTCATTTGATTAACAGGATCACATCATTAGTTGAATGATCTGATTGACATGACCCATTCCATTAGCTTAGCACCCGATCGTTTAGTATGTTGCTATTGCTTTCTTCATGACTTATACATGTTCCTATGACTATGAGATTATGCAACTCCCGTTTGCCAGAGGAACACTTTGTATGCTACCAAACGTCACAACGTAACTGGGTGATTATAAAGGAGCTCTACAGGTGTCTCCAAAGGTACATGTTGGGTTGGCGTATTTCGAGATTAGGATTTGTCACTCCGATTGTCGGAGAGGTATCTCTGGGCCCTCTCGGTAATGCACATCACTTAAGCCTTGCAAGCATTGCAACTAATGAGTTAGTTGCGGGATGATGTATTACAGAACGAGTAAAGAGACTTGCCGGTAACGAGATTGAACTAGGTATGGGATACCGACGATCGAATCTCGGGCAAGTAACATACCGATGACAAAGGGAACAACGTATGTTGTTATGCGGTCTGACCGATAAAAGATCTTCGTAGAATATGTAGGAGCCAATATGAGCATCCAGGTTCCGCTATTGGTTATTGACCGGAGACGTGTCTCGGTCATGTCTACATTGTTCTCGAACCCGTAGGGTCCGCACGCTTAAGGTTACGATGATAGTTATATTATGAGTTTATACATTTTGATGTACCGAAGGTTGTTCGGAGTCCCGGATGTGATCACGGACATGATGAGGAGTCTCGAAATGGTCGAGACATAAAGATTGATATATTGGAAGCCTATGTTTGGATATCGGAAGTGTTCCGGGTGAAATCGGGATTTACCAGAGTACCGGGAGGTTACCGGAACCCCCCGGGAGCTATATGGGCCTAAGTGGGCCTTAGTGGAAAAGAGAAGGAGCAGCCCAAGATGGGCCGCGCGCTCCTCCCCTCCCTTGGTCCGAATAGGACAAGGAGAGGGGGCCGGCCCCCCTCTCTCTTTTCCCCCTCCGTGAATCCTATTCCAACTAGGATTGGGGGGGGGGAATCCTACTCCCAGAGGGAGTAGGACTCCTCCTGGCGCGCCTCTCCTAGGCCGGCCGCACCCCCCCCTTGAGCCTTTATATACGGAGGCAGGGGCATCCCAGAGAAACACAAGTTGATCCACGTGATCATATTCTTAGCCGTGTGCGGTGCCCCCTTCCACCATAGTCCTCGATAATATTGTAGCGGTGCTTAGGCGAAGCCCTGCTGCAGTAGTACATCAAGATCGTCACCACGCCGTCGTGCTGATGGAACTCTTCCCCGACACTTTGCTGGATCGGAGTCCGGGGATCGTCATCGAGCTGAACGTGTGCTAGAACTCGGAGGTGCCGTAGTTTCGGTGCTTGATTGGTCGGGCCATGGAGACGTACGACTACATCAACCAAACGCTTCCGTTGTCGATCTACAAAGGGTACGTAGATCATACTCTCCCCTCTCGTTGCTATGCATCACCATGATCTTGCGTGAGCGTAGGAATTTTTTTGAAATTACTACGAAACCCAACAGGAAGGGCATAGTCGTGACTATGCCGATGAGATTTCGGATCTTTCCAATGCTCTTGAGGAAGAGCGTGGTCTTCGTTTGGCTCTTGAGGAGTCACACAACATTGATCATGCTAAGTTAAAGAAAGATTATGATCATGTCCTCATTGTTTCTCATGTGCTAAACTCTGAGAAGGCCGAACTTGAGGTTGATTTTGCTAGACTCAAAGAGTAGTTTGATCTACTTGACAAGGCTCACAAGGTCTTGAAGGGTGCTCATGCTAGCCTCAAAGAGTCTCATGATCAACTTCAAGTAAAGCTAACCAAGGAAAAATCCACTTTCCCTCGTATGATGTTAATTTATAATGCAAATGCTACTAACCCGTGTTGTGAGCATGTGCATCTCGTTGAGGAGAACGCTAAGCTAAAGGGGCAACTTGAGAGAGGTCTTGCGACTTGCATACAAGGCAAGAAGAACCTCAACGATCTCTTGATCAACCAAAAGGGAGTTGTGGCCAAGGAAGGGGTTGGGTACGTGCCCGACTCCAAGAACAAGAAGAAGAATGACAAGACCAAACGACCTCCTCCTCTCATGCAAACCTTTGTGAAGGAGGGAGAGAGTGCCTCCGAGGAGAAGAAGAAGAACAATGCAAAGGGTGGCAATGTCAAGAAGGGCAATGCCACCCCTCCCAACAAAGCCGGCGATTTTAATCCTTCTTATGTGTTATGCCGTGCTAGTGATGGGCATGTTTATGCCAAATTTGTTGGTTCTCTTCATGAATACATTGAATGGTCTATTTGGGTTCCAAAGACCCTTGTTACTAACATCAAAGGACCCATTACAAAATGGGTACCTAAAACCAAGCATTGATCTCTTGTAGGTGTTTGCTTCCGGTGGGGGATCATGGTTGCTCGATAGCGGAGCTACAAATCATATGACTGGAAGCAAGGACTTGGTGGTGGACGTGCACAAGGTTCCATCTATGCCCACCAATGTCGAGTGGGGTGACGCCTCATCTTCTAAGGTATTGGGACTTGGCAAGGTGGTCATCTCTCATGATCTCACGATCGAGAAGGTCATGCTTGTTGAGTCCCTTGCATACAATTTACTTTCCGTTCGTCAACTTGCAATCATGGGCTTTGCCACTTTCTTTGATATCAGATACCATGGCCCTCTTGTGGAGCAAGACTCTTAAAGTAGCCTTTGTTGGGCATGTCGAGAACGGTCTATATGTGATTAACTTTTCGGAGCGACCCACTAAGACCGTGACGTGCCTAATGGCTAAAGTTGATGTGGGATGGCTTTGGCATCGCCGTTTAGCCCATGTCAATATGAGATCTTTGCAAAGTCTCCTCAAGGGGGACCATGTCCGTGGACTAACGAATGTTAGTTTTGCTAAAGATCGTGCTTGCAGTGCTTGTATCGAAGGAAAGCTACATGAGAAGGCTCACCCTCCCACGACTATCATTTATTCAAAGAGGCCTTTGGAGCTCCTTCACATGGATCTCTTTGGGCCTCCATCCTTCGATAGTCTTGGAGGTAGGAAGTATTGCTTGGTGATTGTGGATGACTACTCAAGGTACACGTGGGTGTATTTCTTCAAGAGGAAGAGCGAGACCCAACAAACCGTCATTGATTTTGCAAATGAAGCACGACGTCAATACAATGCAAAGATCTTGACAATAAGAAGTGACAACGGCACCGAGTTCAAGAACTACACCTTGGATGAGTTTCTTAGTGATGAGGGGATCAAACATCAATATTCCGCACCTTACACCCTTTAACAAAACGGTGTTGCGGAGAGGAAGAACCGGACATTGATGGATGCGGCAAGGACCATGATGGTGGAGTTCAAGTCTCCGTACAACTTTTAGGCCGAAGCCATCAACACCGCGTGTCATGCATCCAATCGGCTCTACCTCCGCAAGGGCTTGAACAAGACTCCATATGAGATACTCACCGGTAACAAGCCCAACCTCAAGTACTTCCGGGTGTTCGGGTGTAAGTGTTTCATTCTCAAGAAAGGTGTTCGGTTGTCTAAATTTGAGGCTAGAGCTTATGAGGGCATATTTGTTGGTTATGCTACAAACTCTCATGCTTACCGTGTCCTCAATAAATCCACGGGACTTATTGAGGAGACGTGTAACGTGGAGTTTGATGAGAATAACGGCTCCCAAGTGGAGCAAAGTGGCACTTGTGATGTAGGTGATGAAATTTCTCCCCAAGCCATAAGAAGAATGAGTGTTGGCTTTATCCTACCCATTGAGGAACCCCTTGTGGCCGAAGGAGAAGGACAAAGCTCCACTCAAGCGGAGCCATCACCAACCCAAGGCCCACACGCTTCCGAAGAACAACATGAAGGCCCTTATACTCAAAAACATGACCAAGGGCAAGATCATGCTCAAGACGGTGTTGACACATCAAGTGATGCCCAAGGTCAAGTTATCTCCTCCGAGCAAGTTCAAGAACAAGAACAAGCTCAAGACGACGCTCAAGATGATCAAGTGACCACTCCTCGTCTCACCCCCGAGGAGGAATTAGAGCGTTATGCCGCCAAGGTTGCTTCCAAGCTCTCCACCAAGGATCATCTCATGACGAATGTGCTTGGAAGCTTATGAAAGGGGGTAAGCACTCATAGACAATTAGCAAATTATTGTGAGCATCACGCGTTTGTCTCTTGTGTGGAACCCCACAAGGTCTATGAGGTGCTAGAAGATCCGGATTGGCTCAATGCCATGCATGAAGAACTCAACAACTTCGAGCGCAACAAAGTGTGGAGATTGGTGCCAAGACCGACGGGGAACCACAATGTCATCGAAACCAAGTGGATATTTAAGAACAAGCAAGATGCCCATGGGATTATCATTCGCAACAAGGCTCGTTTGGTAGCACAAGGCTACTCCCAAGTCGAGGGTATCGACTACGGTGAAACCTTTGCTCCCCTTGCTCGTCTTGAATCTATTCGCATGTTGATTGCCTATGCTTCTCATCATAACTTTAAGTTACAACAAATGGATGTGAACAGTGCTTTTCTTAATGGTCCCATTAATGAATTGGTTTATGTCAAGCAACCCCCCGGGTTCGAGGATCCCTACTTTCCCGATCATGTGTATCAACTCGATAAGGCACTCTATGACCTTAAACAAGCCCCACGTGCGTGGTATGACCACCTTACCGAGTTGTTACAAGACCATGGTTTCGAAGTTGGGCTAATCGACCCCACTCTTTTTACTAAGAAGGTTAAAGGGGAGTTGTTTATGTGCCAATTATATGTTGATGATATTATCTTTGGTCCCCCTAACAAAGCTTTCAATGAGGAATTTGCTGCTCTCATGACCTCAAAGTTCGAGATGTCTTCCATGGGAGAGTTGAAGTTCTTTCTAGGGTTCGAAGTGAAGCAAAGAAGATAAGGAACCTCCATCAATCAAGCCAAATATACTCAAGACATGCTCAAAAGATTCAAGCTAAGTGATGTCAAGCCGGCTTCCACTCCCATGCCCACCAAGTGCCAACTTGACATAGATCCCAATGGTAAAGCGGTGGATCAAAAGGTATATCGCTCCATGATAGGTTCCTTGCTTTACCTTTGTGCATCTAGACCGGATATCATGTTGAGTGTGGGAATTTGTGCACGCTTTCAAGCCGCACCTAAGGAAAGTCACTATGTGGCGGTCAAACGAATCTTTCGATATTTGGCTCATACCCCAAACTTTGGCCTATGGTACCCAAGAGGAGCAAACTTCAAGCTTGTAGGGTATTTGGATTCCGATTGGGCGGGAGAAAAAGTGGATAGGAAGTCCACTTCCGGAGGGTGCCAATTTCTTGGTTGCTCTTTGGTAAGTTGGTCTTCCAAAAAGCAAAGTTGTGTGTCTCTCTCGTCCACCGAAGCGGAGTATGTGGCGGATGGTAGTTTTTGTGCACAACTCTCATGGATGAGGCAAACTTTAAAGGATTACGGTGTCATTTGTGACAAAGTGCCTCTTTGGTGTGACAATGAAAGTGCCATCAGGATCTCTCTCAACCCGGTGCAACACTTCAAGACGAAGCATATTGAGATTCGGTATCACTTCATCCGGGATCACATTAGGCGAGGAGAGATCGAGCTCAACTATGTCAACACTCATGATAACCTTGCAGATATCTTCACGAAGCCCTTAGATGAAGCAATATTTCACGAGTTAAGGCATGAGCTAAATATCATTGATTCGACCAATGTTGCTTGAACCCTTGCACACCCCACCATACTCAACGTATTGTCCTGTTTAGATGTAGGCATGGACATAGGGGGAGTGATGTTCTCTCAATGAACTCTCCCTCCCCCCATTATGCATAAATCAATCAAGTCTTTCACATTAGCCATGTTTGATGGTACTTGTGCTTCAAAGACGAGTTTTGGTCATGGACCCAAGGATAATTCTTCGCGGTGCCATACCAATTGACTCAAACATAGGTGGCTACGGCCACAGCCCTCTCTTTGGAGAGGTGGTGTCTCGTGGTTGTTTCGTTTGTCGTGTGCCTTTCCGGCTTTGTGTGTTGCGTGGTCTTGTGGTGTCGTGTTGGCTCAGAGTGTTTGTGCAAAGACCCAGTTTTTCGTGTGCTCGAAACGTGCATCTTCTTGAGCTCACGGTACTACCGCGGCTGGCTGCGGTACTACCGATTTGGGAGGCATGGTACTACCGCACCATAGCACGGTACTACCGCTCAGGTGCGGTACTTCGGAAGTACCGCACCGGGCGGTACTACCGCGTTGGGGCACGGTACTACCGCGCCATCGAGGGAGCGTGGGGGTTATGTCTCGGGCAGGGGAGTTCCAACTCCCCATACCCATTCATTTGTCTCTCTCCCCACGTCTCTCTCTCTCTCGCTCAAGAATGGCGCCGGAGGCCCTCGCCGGATCTCCATCTCCGGCCACTCTCCTCGGATTCCGACCGATGGGATCATTCCCCACCACTTCCTCTTGCCATGGACCAAGGTTTTTCCCCAAATCCCTCTTTTTCTTGGCTATTCTTTTGCTTCTAGGTTTTTGGGGAGAAACTTGTTATTCTTGAGATTTTAGGCCAAATCTATGCAAGAGTAGGATGTAGGAGAGTCATGATGCGTAGGAATCATACTTGATATGCTGTCTTGTGGTAGCTTTGTCCAACCGTAGTACCGCCGTGGTTTCGCGGGCTTTTCTCAGATTTGAACTTGTTCAGATCTGACACGGTGCGGCACTACCGTGTCTGATGTGCGGTACTACGGCTCTTGCGGTACTACCGCCCGTCAGGTGCGGTACTACCGTGCTAGCTTGTGCGGTACTACAGCTCAGCAGACGCGGTACTACCACGCTAGCCGAGGCGCTAAGGTCGTACTACCGCTCCTAGACCCGGTACTACCGTGACCTTGCACGGTACTACCGCGTCTAAGAGCAGTACTACTATCTTAGCTTCGCAGCACTTGGCAGTACTACCGTAGGGATCAAATCTCTCTCTAGGCATTTATCATGTGTGCTTTCTGCTTGTTTCTCTTGCTTTGTTGTGGTCTTTGCATTAATCCCTCTTGGCTGTTGTGGGTGTTTTGCATTTTTGTGTCTCAGGTGGTGGCTCTTGCTGTTCCAATCCCAGTCGTGACACTGGCTCCAAGCGTCTGCGCAACCCCCAAGATGAAGCCCCATAGGGCTCCAATGCCCCCAAGCGCAATGTCAAGACCACTGCCAGCAAGAAAAAGGAACCTGCTAAGGGCATGGACGAGATTTCTGTCTCTGAGTATGTCGAACGCCGGAGAATCAATCCCTATGTGACTCCTCGGGCTGTGCTCAGAGGCACCGAGATGTTCTGGAACAAGCAACAGGTTCTCATCTATCTGGATGTGATCAAGAGCAAGCAGAATACCTTCGTGGATGTCAAGTGGATAGACATGCATCACATGCAGAAGGACAAGTTTCATGACTATTTTGGAGAGGCTCTGGACTTGGTGGAGCAGTTTGCTATTGAGCCGGTGATCTCTTTTCACCATGACTATGACCCTGAGCTCACCTGTCAGTTCTTTGCCTCAGTGTACTTTCATCCCGGGGAGGAGCGGAGGATAACCTGGATGACCAACGGTCGTCAGCTATCTGCTACATGGAAAGAGTTCATGGATCTACTTCACATTCCTGATGACGGGCTTCACACCCCCGTTGGTGTTCGCCCCCATGCCAACTCTGAGTCTGCCAACAAGAACCTGCTTCAGCCTTTCCTTGTTGAGAAGGTGCTCCCCAATGGCGAGTCAACTTGGGTGTTAAACTCCTTTCTGGATATCATGCATCGCATCTTCCGCAACACTCTGTTCCCACGCATTGGTGACAAGGACAAGGTCCATGCATATCTAGTGGACATGTTGCTCCTGTGTGCTGAGGCACGTTCTTCTCAGACTCAGCCACTTGATGTCTCACACATCATGTGGTGTGAGCTTCGGTTTGTGATGTTCACTCGCAAGGTACCTATCTATGGACCGTACCTATTTCGGCTGCTCTCCACCACTTGGGAGAAGATGTACCCTGGTGATGAGTTCCTTGCTCCAGACTAGATTCGCCATGAGTCCATCAGCCTCTGCGTCAAACCCAACTGGGCCAACACCACTACCCGTGCTGAGGCTGTTGGGTTTCGTAGTAATTTCAAAAAATTTCCTACGCTCACGCAAGATCATGGTGATGCATAGCAATGAGAGGGGAGAGTATGATCTATGTACCCTTGTAGATCGACAACGGAAGCGTTTGGTTGATGTAGTCATACATCTCCACGGCCCGACCGATCAAGCACCGAAACTATGGCACCTCCGAGTTCTAGCACACGTTCAGCTCGATGACGATCCCCGGACTCCGATCCAGCAAAGTGTCGGGGAAGAGTTCCGTCAGCACGACGGCGTGGTGACGATCTTGATGAACTACTGCAACAGGGCTTCGCCTAAGCACCACTACAATATTATCGAGGACTATGGTGGAAGGGGGCACCGCACACGGCTAAGAATATGATCACGTGGATCAACTTGAGTTTCTCTGGGGTGACCCTGCCTCCGTATATAAAGGCTCAAGGGGGGGGGGTGCGGCTGGCCTAGGAGAGGCGCGCCAGGAGAAGTCCTACTCCCTCTGGGAGTAGGATTCTCCCCAATCCTAGTTGGAATAGGATTCGCGGAGGGGGGAAAAGAGAGAGGGGGGCCGGCCCCCTCTCCTTGTCCTATTCGGACCAAGGGAGGGGAGGGGCGCGCGGCCCATCTTGGGCTGCCCCTTCTCTTTTCCACTAAGGCCCACTTAGGCCCATATAGCTCCCGGGGGGTTCCGGTAACCTCCCGGTACTCCGGTAAAATCCCGATTTCACCCGGAACACTTCCGATATCCAAACATAGGCTTCCAATATATCAATCTTTATGTCTCG
>NC_053025.1:143677493-143715718 GCF_003073215.2 Triticum urartu
TGATTGCATGTGATGTTTATCTTTTATGCATCTTATCTTGCTTTGATTGACGGTAGCATTATAAGATGATCTCTCACTAATTATCAAGAAGTGTTCTCCCTGAGTATGCACCGTTGCGAAAGTTCTTCGTGCTGAGACACCACGTGATGATCGGGTGTGATAGGCTCTACGTTCAAATACAACGGGTGCAAAACAGTTGCACACGCGGAATACTCAGGTTATACTTGACGAGCCAAGCATATACAGATATGGCCTCGGAACACGGAGACCGAAAGGTCGAGCGTGAATCATATAGTAGATATGATCAACATAGTGATGTTCACCAATGAAACTACTCCATCTCACGTGATGATCGGACATGGTTTAGTTGATTTGGATCACGTAATCACTTAGAGGATTAGAGGGATGTCTATCTAAGTGGGAGTTCTTTAAGTAATATGATTAATTGAACCTAAATTTATCATGAACTTAGTACCTGATAGTATCTTGCTTGTTTATGTATGATTGTAGATAAATGGCCCGTGCTGTTGTTCCGTTGAATTTTAATGCGTTCCTTGAGAAAGCAAAGTTGAAAGATGATGGTAGCAATTACACGGACTGGGTCCGTAACTTGAGGATTATCCTCATTGCTGCACAGAAGAATTACGTCCTGGAAGCACCGCTGGGTGCCAGGCCTGCTGCTGGAGCAACACCAGATGTTGAAACGTCTGGCAGAGCAAAGCTGATGACTACTCGATAGTTCAGTGTGCCATGCTTTACGGCTTAGAATCGGGACTTCAACGACGTTTTGAACGTCATGGAGCATATGAGATGTTCCAGGAGTTGAAGTTAATATTTCAAGCAAATGCCCGGATTGAGAGATATGAAGTCTCCAATAAGTTCTATAGCTGCAAGATGGAGGAGAACAGTTCTGTCAGTGAGCATATACTCAAAATGTCTGGGTATAATAATCACTTGATTCAATTGGGAGTTAATCTTCCAGATGATTGCGTCATTGACAGAATTCTCCAATCACTGCCACCAAGCTACAAGAGCTTCGTGATGAACTATAATATGCAAGGGATGAATAAGACTATTTCCGAGCTCTTCGCAATGCTGAAAGCTGCGGAGGTAGAAATCAAGAAGGAGCATCAAGTGTTGATGGTCAACAAGACCACTAGTTTCAAGAAAAAGGGCAAAGGGAAGAAGAAGGGGAACTTCAAGAAGAACGCAAGCAAGTTGCTGCTCAAGAGAAGAAACCCAAGTCTGGACCTAAGCCTGAAACTGAGTGCTTCTACTGCAAGCAGACTGGTCACTGGAAGCGGAACTGCCCCAAGTATTTGGCGGATAAGAAGGATGGCAAGGTGAACAAAGGTATATGTGATATACATGTTATTGATGTGTACCTTACTAATGCTCGCAGTAGCACCTGGGTATTTGATACTGGTTCTGTTGCTAATATTTGCAACTCGAAACAGGGACTACGGATTAAGCGAAGATTGGCTAAGGACGAGGTGACGATGCGCGTGGGAAACGGTTCCAAAGTCGATGTGATCGCGTCGGCACGATACCTCTACATCTACCTTCGGGATTATATTAGACCTATAATTGTTATTTGGTGCCAGCGTTGAGCATGAACATTATATCTGGATCTTGTTTGATGCGAGACGGTTATTCATTTAAATCAGAGAATAATGGTTGTTCTATTTATATGAGTAATATCTTTTATGGTCATGCACCCTTGAAGAGTGGTCTATTTTTTGAATCTCGATAGTAGTAACACACATATTCATAATGTTGAAAAAAGATGCAGAGTTGATAATGATAGTGCAACTTATTTGTGGCACTACCGTTTAGGTCATATCGGTGTAAAGCGCATGAAGAAACTCCATACTGATGGACTTTTGGAACCACTTGATTATGAATCACTTGGTACTTGCGAACCGTGCCTCATGGGCAAGATGACTAAAACGCCGTTCTCCGGTACTATGGAGAGAGCAACAGATTTGTTGGAAATCATACATACAGATGTATGTGGTCCGATGAATATTGAGGCTCGTGGCGGATATCGTTATTTTCTCACCTTCACATGATGATTTAAGCAGATATGGGTATATCTACTTAATGAAACATAAGTCTGAAACATTTGAAAAGTTCAAAGAATTTCAGAGTGAAGTTGAAAATCATCGTAACAAGAAAATAAAGTTTCTACGATCTGATCGTGGAGGAATATTTGAGTTACGAGTTTGGTCATTTGAAACAATGCGGAATAGTTTCGCAACTCACGCCACCTGGAAACCACAGCGTAATGGTGTGTCCGAAACGTAATCGTACTTTACTAGATATGGTGCGATCTATGATGTCTCTTACTGATTTACCGCTATCGTTTTGGGGTTATGCTTTAGAGACGGCCGCATTCACGTTAAATAGGGCACCATCAAAATCCGTTGAGACGACGCCTTATGAACTGGTTTGGCAAGAAACCAAAGTTGTCGTTTCTGAAAGTTTGGGGCTGCGATGCTTATGTGAAAAAGCTTCAACCTGATAAGCTCGAACCCAAATCGGAGAAATGTGTCTTCATAGGATATCCAAAGGAAACTATTGGATACACCTTCTATCACAGATCCGAAGGCAAGACTATTTGTTGCTAAGTTCGGAAACTTTCTAGAGAGGAGTTTCTCTCGAAAGAAGTGAGTGGGAGGAAAGTAGAACTTGACGAGGTAACTGTACCTGCTCCCTTATTGGAAAGTAGTACATCACAAAAACTGTTTCTATGACACCTACACCAGTTAGTGAGGAAGCTAATGATGATGATCATGAAACTTCAGAACAAGATACTACTGAACCTCGTAGATCAACCAGAGTAAGATCCGCACCAGAGTGGTACGGTAATCCTGTTCTGGAAGTCATGCTACTAGATCATGATGAACCTACGAACTATGAAGAAGCGATGGTGAGCCCAGATTCCGCAAAATGTGAAGCCATGAAATCTGAGATGGGATCCATGTATGAGAACAAAGTGGACTTTGGTTGACTTGCCCGATGATCGGCAAGCAATTGAGAATAAATGGATCTTCAAGAAGAAGACTGACGCTGACGGTAATATTACTGTCTACAAAGCTCGACTTGTCGCAAAAGGTTTTCGACAAAGTTCAAGGGATTGACTACGATGAGACCTTCTCACCCGTAGCGATGCTTAAGTCTGTCCGAATCATGTTAGCAATTGCCGCATTTTATGATTATGAAATTTGGCAGATGGATGTCAAAACTGCATTCCTGAATGGATTTCTGGAAGAAGAGTTGTATATGATGCAACCGGAGAGGTTTTGTCGATCCAAAGGGAGCTAACAAAGTGTGCAAGCTCCAGCGATCCATTTATGGACTGGTGCAAGCCTCTCGGAGTTGGAATAAACGTTTTGATAGTGTGATCAAAGCATTTGGTTTTATACAGACTTTTGGAGAAGCCTGTATTTACAAGAAAGTGAGTGGGAGCTCTGTAGCATTTCTGATATTATATGTGGATGACATATTACTGATTGGAAATGATATAGAATTTCTGGATAGCATAAAGGGATACTTGAATAAGAGTTTTTCAATGAAAGACCTCGGTGAAGCTGCTTACATATTAGGCATAGATCTATAGAGATAGATCAAGACGCTTAATTGGACTTTCACAAAGCACATACCTTGACAAGATTTTGAAGAAGTTCAAAATGGATCAAGCAAAGAAAGGGTTCTTGCCTGTGTTACAAGGTGTGAAGTTGAGTAAATCAATGCCCGACCACTGCAGAAGATAGAGAGAAAATGAAAGATGTTCCCTATGCTTCAGCCATAGGCTCTATCATGTATGCAATGCTGTGTACCAGACCTGATGTGTGCCTTGCTATAAGTCTAGCAGGGAGGTACCAAAGTAATCCAGGAGTGGATCACTGGACAGCGGTCAAGAACATCCTGAAGTACCTGAAAAGGACTAAGGATATGTTTCTCGTATATGGAGGTGACAAAGAGCTCATCGTAAACGGTTACGTTGATGCAAGCTTTGACACTGATCCGGACGATTCTAAATCGCAAACCGGATACGTGTTTACATTAAACGGTGGAGCTGTCAGTTGGTGCAGTTCTAAACAAAGCGTCGTGGCGGGATCTACGTGTGAAGCGGAATACATAGCTGCTTCGGAAGCAGCAAATGAAGGAGTCTGGATGAAGGAGTTCATATCCGATCTAGGTGTCATACCTAGTGCATCGGGTCCAATGAAAATCTTTTGTGACAATACTGGTGCAATTGCCTTGGCAAAGAATCCAGATTTCACAAGAGAACCAAGCACATCAAGAGACGCTTCAATTCCATCCGGGATCTAGTCCAGGTGGGAGACATAGAGATTTGCAAGATACATACGGATCTGAATGTTGCAGACCCGTTGACTAAGCCTCTTCCACGAGCAAAACATGATCAGCACCAAGGCTCCATGGGTGTTAGAATCATTACTGTGTAATCTAGATTATTGACTCTAGTGCAAGTGGGAGACTGAAGGAAATATGCCCTAGAGGCAATAATAAAGTTATTATTTATTTCCTTATATCATGATAAATGTTTATTATTCATGCTAGAATTGTATTAACCGGAAACATAATACATGTGTGAATACATAGACAAACAGAGTGTCACTAGTATGCCTCTACTTGACTAGCTCGTTAATCAAAGATGGTTATGTTCCTACCATAGACATGTGTTTTTTTTTTTTTTTTTTTTTTTTTTTTTTTTCTGTTTGTCTATATATTCACACAAGTATTATTTTCCGGTTAATAGTGTACTAGTATTCTACTTTACTAGCTCGTTGATCAAAGATTTATGTTTCCTAACCATAGACATGAGTTGTCATTTGATTAACGGGATCACATCATTAGGAGAATGATGTGATTGACTTGACCCATTCCATTAGCTTAGCCCTTGATCGTTTATATGTTGCTATTGCTTTCTTCATGACTTATACATGTTCCTATGACTATGAGATTATGCAACTCCCGTTTACCGGAGGAACACTTTGTGTGCTACCAAACGTCACAACGTAACTGGGTGATTATAAAGGCTCTACAGGTGTCTCCAAAGGTACATGTTGGGTTGGCGTATTTCGAGATTAGGTTTGTCACTCCGATTGTCGGAGAGGTATCTCTGGGCCCTCTCGGTAATGCACATCACTTAAGCCTTGCAAGCATTGCAACTAATGAGTTAGTTGCGTGGATGTATTACAGAACGAGTAAAGAGACTTGCCGGTAACGAGATTGAACTAGGTATTGGATACCGACGATCGAATCTCGGGCAAGTAACATACCGATGACAAAGGGAACAACGTATGTTGTTATGCGGTCTGACAGATAAAGATCTTCGTAGAATATGTAGGAGCCAATATGAGCATCCAGGTTCCGCTATTGGTTATTGACCGGAGACGTGTCTCGGTCATGTCTACATTGTTCTCGAACCCGTAGGGTCCGCACGCTTAAGGTTTCGATGACAGTTATATTATGAGTTTATGCATTTTGATGTACCGAAGGTTGTTCGGAGTCCCGGATGTGATCACGGACATGACGAGGAGTCTCGAAATGGTCGAGACATAAAGATTGATATATTGGAAGCCTATGTTTGGATATCGGAAGTGTTCCGGGTGAAATCGGGATTTTACCGGAGTACCGGGAGGTTACCGGAACCCCCCGGGAGCTATATGGGCCTTAGTTGGGCCTTAGTGGAAAAGAGAAGGGGCAGCCCAAGATGGGCCGCGCGCCCCTCCCCTCCTTGGTCCGAATAGGACAAGGAAAGGGGGCCGGCCCCCCTCTCTCTTTCCCCCCCTCCGCGAATCCTATTCCAACTAGGATTGGGGGGGGGGAATCCTACTCCCAGGGGGAGTAGGACTCCTCCTGGCGCGCCTCTCCTAGGCCGGCCGCACCGCTCCCCCTTGAGCCTTTATATACGGAGGCAGGGGCACCCCAGAGAGAGAACAAGTTGATCCACGTGATCATATTCTTAGCCGTGTGCGGTGCCCCCTTCCACAATAGTCCTCGATAATATTGTAGCGGAGTTTAGGCGAAGCCCTACTGCAGTAGTACATCAAGATCGTCACCACGCCGTCGTGCTGACGAAACTCTTCCCCGACACTTTGCTGGATCGGAGTCCGGGGATCGTCATCGAGCTGAACGTGTGCTAGAACTCGGAGGTGCCGTAGTTTCGGTGCTTGATCGGTTGGGCCGTGGAGACGTACGACTACATCAACCAAACGCTTCCGTTGTCGATCTACAAGGTACGTAGACCATACTATCCCCTCTCGTTGCTATGCATCATCATGATCTTGCGTAGGAAATTTTTGAAATTACTACGAAACCCAACACGACCTTACACGTACACTTACGTGAGACAGGTTCCACCGACTAACATGCACTAGTTGCATAAGGTGGCTAGCGGGTGTCTGTCTCTCCCACTTTAGTCGGATCGGATTCGATGAAAAGGGTCCTTATGAAGGGTAAATAGAAATTGGCATATCATGTTGTGGTTTTTGCGTAGGTAAGAAACGTTCTTGCTAAGAAACCTATAGCAGCCACGTAAAAATTTGCAACAACAATTAGAGGACGTCTAACTTGTTTTTGCAGCATATGCTGTGTGATGTGATATGGCCAAAAGGATGTGATGAATGATATATGTGATGTATGAGATTGATCATGTTCTTGTAATAGGAATCACGACTTGCATGTCGATGAGTATGACAACCGGCAGGAGCCATAGGAGTTGTCTTAATTTATTTATGACCTGCGTGTCAACATAAACGTCATGTATTTACTTTACTTTATTGCTAAACCGTTAGCCATAGTAGTAGAAGTAATAGATGACGAGAAAACTTCATGAAGACACGATGATGGAGATCATGATGATGGAGATCATGGTGTCATGCCGGTGACGATGATGATCATGGCGCGTCGAAGATGGAGATCAAAAGGAGCAAAATGATATTGGCCATATCATGTCACTATTTGATTGCATGTGATGTTTATCATGTTTTACATCTTATTTGCTTAGAACGACGGTAGCTAAAATAAGATGATCCCTCACAATAATTTCAAGAAAAGTGTTCCCCCTAACTGTGCACCATTGCGAAGGTTCGTTGTTTCGAAGCACCACGTGATGATCGGGTGTGATAGATTCTAACGTTCGAATACAACGGGTGTAAGCCAGATTTACACATGCAATACACTTAGGTTGACTTGACGAGCCTAGCATGTACAGACATGGCCTCGGAACGCGGAAGACCGAAAGGTCGAACATGAGTCGTATAGAAGATACGATCAACATCAAGATGTTCACCGATGATGACTAGTCCGTCTCATGTGATGATCGGACACGGCCTAGTTGACTCGGATCATGTATCACTTAGATGACTAGAGGGATGTCTATCTAAGTGGGAGTTCATTAAATAATCAGATGAACTTAATTATCATGAACATAGTCAAAAGGTCTTTGCAAATTATGTCGTAGCTTACACTTTAGTTCTACTGTTTAATATGTCTAGAGAAAATTTAGTTGAAAGTTGATAGTAGAAATTATGCGAACTGGGTCCGTATACTGAGGATTATCCTCATTGCTGCGCAGAAGGCTTATGTCCTTAATGCACCGCTCGATGTGCTGAACCTCGAGCGTCGTCTGTGGATGTTGCGAACATCTGACATACACGTCGTGATGACTACGTGATAGTTCGGTGCGCAATGCTAACGGTTTAGAATTGAGGCGCCAAAGACGTTTTTGAAACGTCGCAGAACATATGAGATGTTCCAAAGACTGAAATTGGGATTTCAGACTAGTGCCCACGTCAAGAGGTATGAGACCTTTGACAAGTTTCTTAAGCCTGCACACTAAGGAGAAAAGCTCAATCGTTGAGCATGTGCTCAAATTGTATGAGTACTATAATCGCTTGAATCGAGTGGGAGTTGATCTTCCAGATGAGATAGTGATGGTTCTCCAAAGTCACTGCCACCAAGCTACTAGAGCTTCGTGATGAACTATAACATATCAGGGATACATATGATGATCCTTGAGCTATTCGCGACACCGCGAAAGTAGAAATCAAATAGGAGCATCAATTGTTGATGGTTAGTAAAACCACTAGTTTCAAGAAGGGCAAGGGCAAGAAAGGGATACTTCATGAAACAACAAATCAGTTGCTGCTCTAGTGAAGAAACCCAAAGTTGAACCCAAGCCCGAGACTAAGTGCTTCTGTAATAAGGGGAACGGTCATGTAACACCCCGAGACTAAGTGCTTCTGTAATAAGGGGAACCCAAGCCCGAGACTAAGTGCTTCCCCTGTATCCCCAACACCTGATTGCATAACCGGAAAGGTTCGGGAGTTTCATAGGTGGGATTTCAAGTAGCTCTTAGGATATCTTTCCGACAGATGTATGATATGAAATTGGGGTTCGACGTCTAGTGGTCCGCCTATTCATGGTCGGTTTTACAGTGGTCTCATTGTGTCTTAAAGAGTCCTTGGCTATGCCGACTCGGGGACGCTTCGTATGTCATGTGCACTGCCTTGTACATGATGGTGCTATACGATCGAGCCCGTGTAGGCCCCACCACGAAAACTTCGGACGAAATCTCTATCATATGTTTGTTCTGGCTTATTTTGCAAGCCAATCCTTTGTTTTTGTTTTGAGTTGTGGTATTCGAGTTGCTTCAATGTCAAGTGTTGATTCCATACCTACCCCAAACGGTGTTCTCATATTTCTATGTGGATACCAATCCTTCATGATAATCAAGATTGTCATGTTAATTCTTTTTTCCAACCGGCGTGTTTTCTCTTCAAGTGGATCCGATCATTTTAACATCCGCAAGATCCAATCTCAGCTTTCTCGACGGTGTTCGTTCATCCATCCCAAGTTGTCTTTCTTTTCCCACCCTCCCACCCTTGTTTCTCCTAGGACTCGGATTTCTTTATCGAGTATCCATCTTATTGATGTGAAATCTCTCCATTCTTCTCCATCAATGTTCTTACCCGGTGATTCTCATGAAGATACTAACGGAGCTTCTAGTTCATCACTCTTCTTTCTTTTATCTTCTTCGGTGGTTTCAAGTCAAGCTTTGTTGATCTTACCCCTTTCCTCATTGCAATGCCTTCTCATACCGGTGGCCCCATATTCATTCAATTCTCGTTATTCATTTGTTCCGGAGTGCTCAAGATATCTCGAAGATTCATGTTTTCCACTCTGCATTCGTTCAAGATCTTTCGAGGTTGTTATCTCATTCAAGCCTTTTAATTCAACCGGTGCAACCTCTCTTTTAAATCATTTCAACGGTGTTTTCTTTTGAGTGGGCCCTAACCCACAAGTCTATTCCCAGGATCTTACCTGACTCTTCTAATTTTTCCCGGAGCTACCCTAAATTCTTTTGAAGTTTGACGTAAGAATGATTTATCATCAGTCAAATGCCCTTGTCCAAGATCTTTCTAATTCTTTTCAAAGTTGGCTCAACTTTTCCATTCTTCATTCCAGTGTGCCTCAATAATTCTTGGTGGTGTACTCGTAGTCATTCTCGGATGTTGAAGACCGAAGAAGAATTTCTCTATAATCTTGCTCTTTTCTCTTAAAGATTCGTGATTCTAGCTTGTTGCCATCCCCTCGTAATTGTCTTGATCGTGAGAATTCTTTTCACCTATCCGGAGCAATTCAAGATTCTGCTAAGTTTGATTATCCAGAGGCCATCATTTCGGGATTATTCATTCTCAGCTTTCAGCTATCATTCTCCAATTTTACCGGTGTTTCGCTCAAGTGATCTTTAATCGGCTCATGATCTCTTCGTTCTCTTTTATGTAAATTCCCCTCAAGTATCTTCATTTGTTCTCTAATTCTTCCCGGTGCTTCTTTATTTTTCTTCTTCGTTCATTTTCAATTCTTACGGTGGTTCGTTCAAGATTATCCTTACCTTGTTATCATATCAATTCATTTGTTGTTTTCAATCCTACCGGTGGATTCGTCGAAGACGTTCTCAAGTTTATGTTATATCTCTCTTAATCCTTGATATGAGAATAAGTAGTGTGCCAAATCCGTTGATTGTCATCAATTTAATTGGTGAAGGATAAGCATAAGGTAATTCTTATTCTTGTTTCATCGACCGAACTCAATTCCCTATTCCGGAGGCTCATCAAATTCCTGATTTCAATTGTGCATCTTCTCTTTTTCCGGAGTTCTCATGAAGGTTCTACATGATGGTTCATCTATGATTTAATTCATTCTCGAAGTGTTCATTGAGATTATTTTCTAAGAAGCTCAAGCTTTCTTCATATTGTAATCCAGAGTGCAATTCTTTCTTCCGTATCATTGGAGGTGGTATTATGTCATTCTTGATAATTTGAATTCATGTTTCATGATTCACATGTTGTCATGAACGAGATATTTTAAATCCATCAATCTCTTCATTGCTATTATCTTGGGTTATATTTCACCTAAAGCCTTCTCTAAGGTTTGTTGCTATTATGGTGCTTATAAATGATCCAAGTTCTTCATTTATCCTTTCCGGTGCGACATACTTTCTCGCCAATTTGTTCATATCAATCAAATTCGTTTTCTGTGAGTGGCAGGTTGTCACCTCATAATTCGAGATGTATTCCGTAAGACCATATCAAGCTTATTCTTTTCGTTGTGGGTTTTCCAACAACTCCGTTCTAGCATTTGTTGTAAGCGTGCTACCTCGAGATCTTGTTTTCCTTCGTTCATCCCATTCCATTCTTACTTTTGTTCTGGAGGCATTGCGATGTTGTTTTCTTCAACCATCATCTCGTTTCATCTAAGATCATGTTCTTTCCTGTGCTTATCCATCTAACCGGAGTGTTGTGCCCTTTTGCTCAAGTTCTTTTCATTTTATCAAGTTTTTGACTTCCGTTTCAACCGGAGTGCTGTCCGAATTTGTAATTCCTTGTTTCCTCTTTCCTACCGGAGTGCTTTCAGATTCATTTGTCTCTGTTGTATTCTTTTCTCGATATGGCTTAACCTTTTCAAGGCTCTTTGGTTTCACTCGTTTGTCAAAGGAGCAACTTAGTTTTACCTCTTCTCTTTCTCTTCCGTTTTCCCTCCGGTGCCATTCTAGATCTCGGGACGAGATCCTCTCGTAGTGGTGGAGTGTTGTAACACCCCGAGACCGATGTGCCAGGTGTCGTCTAGTTATTCGCTGTTGTTGCCTTGTCATTGCTTGCGTGTCTTGCATTGCATATCATGTCATCATGCGCATTTCATTTGCATACGTGTTCGTCTCATGCATCCGAGCATTTTCCCCGTTGTCCGTTTTGCATTCCGGCGCTTCGTTCTCCTCCGGTGGTCATCTCTACCTTTCTTTCGTGTGTGAGGATTAAACATTTCCGGATTGGACCGAGACATGCCAAGCGGCCTTGGTTTACTACCGGTAGACCGCCTGTCAAGTTTCGTACCATTTGGACTTCGTTTGATACTCCAACGGTTAACCGAGGGACCGAAAAGGCCTCATGTGTGTTGCAGCCCAACACCCTTCCAATTTGGCCCAAAACCCACCTAAACCCTCTCCATCATCTAGATCGTTCGATCATGATCGCGTGGTTGCAAACCGCACCTCATTTGGACTTTCCTAGCTCCTCCTACCTCTATAAATAGGTCCCTCCCCGAAATTTCGGGTCATTTCCAACCCTAACCTAGTCTCCTCCCACCTCTCGCCGCCGGACACGTCCGATTCGGGCCGGACGTGTCCGACTTGCCGCCGCCGCCCGTGGCGCGTCCGCCCGCCCCCGCCGCGGGCCCGCCTCCGGCCCGCGCCGCCGCCCGTCGCCCGAGGCGACCGCCGCCCGCCTGCCTCTCTGCGCGCCGCCTGGGTCGGCCGCTGGGATGCTCCGCCGCCCGCCGGCGTTCGCCGCCTCGCTGGCGCGGCTCCGCGCCGCCGCGGCGTTCGGCCGCCGCCTTCGCCCGGCCCCGCCCGGGATCTCCGCCGCATGCGCCGCCGCATGCTCCGCCGCCGGACGCCGTCCCCGCCACCCAACGCCGCCCGCGCCGCGCCGCTCTGGTCGCCGGCCGCCGCCGCCATCGCCGGAGTTCGATCCGGCCGGATCTGGCGGATCGGGATCAGATCCACCAGCCCTTCGAACCAAACGCCCGCGCCCGTCCCCGGATCGCTTCGTCCCGGAACCACCTCGTCCACCCGTTGACTTTTCCCGCGGGGTAAAATTCCACTAAGTCCCCAAAATTCCCAGATTCATGCCCATGTTCCTTACCCCACCTCGCACACATCATCCCCCCTGACCCTCGTCGCGTCCGCCCCCCACCTGTTCATCTCCCGATCCCGATCTGCTCACTTCATGCCCGAATCATCATGTTCAGTCTCAGAGAGTACATCATTTCATTCCATTGCATCATTTTCATTTGAGTTCATCTTGATGCCCGAAATGCTGTTAGAAGAGGGCTACTTGAGTTAATTGTCAGATCTGCTGCTCCATTTAGCTTTTTGTCATTTTTGCCATGATTATTGTGTGCATGATATGCCCTGAGCTCTACATATGTTTTGTTAAGGGTTTTGTCATCTTTCCAGAGGTGCAACCCATGTATTTTTGTGATGTGTGTGGTGACTAGCACAAGCTTGCAAAGTGGTGCACTTGTTAATGCTGATTTCAGGGACTTAGCATTTCCACTAAGTCCTTGAGCTGCTATTTATCTCATTGCCATATGTTCATGTTGTTTCCTAGTGATCCGTGCCTCTTTTGAGGATGATCAGTAAGGATGTTTTGTTAATCTTGTAGTGCTCTATCCATCATGTCTTTTTTTTGCAATTATGGAGCACCCTAGCTTGAGTCAATCGAGCTCTACTTTTGCTATTTCGTGAATCTGGCAGATTGTCTACTTGTTAGCGATTTTGCCGATGATGTTGTAGTTGATCCGTGCATGCTATGCTATTGTTCTTGCCATGTCTAGCTTGCATTTTTGTGTATTCTTGATGGGTGTATGCTTAGATTATCATGACTTTCTAGTGAGTGCATCGAGCTCGTAAACATGCCTACTTGATATCTGTTTCAGCATGCTCCAGTTTTCACTAAGTCTGAGATCTGATTATGTTTTTGCCATGTTCACATGCTTGCAATTGTATTTTCTGATCCCTTTTGGCTCAAGGTCACTAAGGGACTTTTGTTAAGCTCTTTGAGTAGCTCCATGCCATGCTTTACTTTGCCATGTTCAGGTCCTGTAGCATATGTTTTCATGCTCCGAAAGTGTGCTACCTGATCTGAAATTCCAGACAAGTGTTAATTTCACTAAGTCTGAAGATCTGTTTACCATATGCATTTTTGCCATGCTTGTTTGAACCTGTTAATGGATGAATTGGCCGTAGCTCAGTGCTAGACTTTTGTTAAGCATCATGAATGGATCCCTGCCATGTATTTTTGATGCCATGTTTGAGTGTTGTAGCATGTTCATCTTGTTGCATTTAGATGACTACTTGCTGTAAATCGCAGAATGGTCATATTTGAATGCTTGCCATTTCCAAACCGTAACTCCGATTCCGGTGATTCTTTATATCGTTTTCAAGCGATTTCATCTCATCTTTCCAGTGGCACTTGGATTTCCAAGTTGAGGCCAGGTTCATCATTCCTTGTCCAAATCATGCATATGCATCGCATACCGCATCCCGCATATCATACCATGTTCATGTGTGGTTTGTTTACTATGTTGTGTGCTTCTTTCCGGTGTTGCTTCTTCGGGTTTGTTCCGGTAACGTCGCGTTTGTGAGGACCCGTTCGATCTACGTCCGTTTGTCTTCTTCATGGACTCGTTCTTCTTCCTTGCGGGATTTCAGGCAAGATGACCATACCCTCGAAATCACTTCTATCTTTGCTTGCTAGTTGCTCGCTCTTTTGCTATGCCTATGCTGCGATACCTACCACTTGCTTATCATGCCTCCCATATTGCCATGTCCAAACCCCTAACCCACCTTGTCCTAGCAAACCGTTGTTTGGCTATGTTACCGCTTTGCTCAGCCCCTCTTATAGCGTTGTTTAGTTGCAGGTGAAGATTGAAGTTTGTTCCTGTTGGAACATAGTTTTTCTGTTGGTTGTGATATCACATTATCTCTTATTTAATTAATGCATCTATATACTTGGTAAAGGGTGGAAGGCTCGGCCTTATGCCTGGTGTTTTGTTCCACTCTTGCCGCCCTAGTTTCCGTCATATCGGTGTTATGTTCCCGGATTTTGCGTTCCTTACGCGGTTGGGTTATAATGGGAACCCCTTGATAGTTCGCCTTGATTAAAGCTTTTCCAGCAATGCCCAAATTGGTTTTACCATTCGCCACCTAGCCTTTTTCTTCCCTTGGGTCGCGCAAGGGTCATCTTATTTTAACCCCGGGCCAGTGCTCCTCTGAGTGTTGGTCCAACCGACAGTCGGGCTACCAGGGGCAACTCTGGGCTGGCCTACCTGACGTCTAGGTGACAATCTGAGTGTGCCCTGAGAAAGAGATATGTGCAGCTCCTATCGGGATTTGTCGGCATATTCGGGCGGTGTTGCTGGATTTGTTTTAACTTGTCGAAGTGTCTTGAACGGATACCGAGTCTGATCGGAATGTCTCGGGAGGAGGTCTATTCCTTCGTTGACCGTGAGATCTTGTCATGGGCTAAGTTGGGACTCCCCTGCAGGGATTTGAACTTTCGAAAGCCGTGCCCGCGGTTATGGGCAGATGGGAATTTGTTAACGTCCGGTTGTAGAAAACCTGAAGTTGACCTTAATTTAAAATGACATCAACCGCGTGTGTAACCGTGATGGTCTCTTTCCGGCGGAGTCCGGGAAGTGAACACGGTGTTGGAGTTATGCTTGACGTAGGTTGTTCTAGGATCACTTCTTGATCATAGTTTCGATCGTGCTTTGCCTTCTCTTCTCGCTCTCTTTTGCGTATGTTAGCCACCATATATGCTAGTCGCTTGCTGCAGCTCCACCTCATACCTTTACCTTACCCATAAGCTTAAATAGTCTTGATCGCGAGGGTGCGAGATTGCTGAGTCCCCGGTCTCACAGATACTTCCAAAACCAGCTTGCAGGTGCCGATGAGTCCGTGCATGACGCAACCAAGCTCAAGGAGGAGCTCGATGAAGATCTTGTCCTTTGTGTTGTTTCGTCTAGTTGATCAGTAGTGGAGCCCAGTTGGGGTCGATCGGGGACCTTGTCGCATTTGGGGTTCTTCTTTTATTTTGGTTCCGTAGTCGGACCTTGATTGTATCTTGGATGTAATGCTTTATTCATGTAATTGTGTGAAGTGGCGATTGTAAGCCAACTATGTATCTCTTTCCCTTATGTATTACATGGGTTGTGTGAAGATTACCTCACTTGCGACATTGCTTTCAATGCGGTTATGCCTCTAAGTCGTGCTTCGACACGTGGGAGATATAGCCGCATCGAGGGCGTTACAGCTCTGAAGCAGACACCCTAGATACTTGGTAGATGAGAAGGCTGGCAAGGTCGATAGAAGTATATTGGATACATATTAAATGTGTACTTTACTAGTACTCCTAGTAGCACCAGGGTATTAGATACCGGTTCGGTTGCTAAGTGTTAGTAACTCGAAATAAAAGGCTACGGAATAAACGGAGACTAGCTAAAGGTGAGATGAAGTGTTGGAAGTGTTTCCAAGGTTGATGTGATCAAGCATCGCACGCTCCCTCTACCATCGATTGGTGTTAAACCTAAATAATTGTTATTTGGTGTTTGCATTGAGCATAGACATGATTGGATTATGTTTATCGCAATACGGTTATTCATTTAAGGAGAATAATGGTTACTCTGTTTATTTGAATAATACCTTCAATGGTCTTGCACCTAAAATGAATGGTTTATTGAATCTCGATCGTAGTGATACACATGTTCATGCCAAAAGATATAAGATAGTAATGATAGTACCACATACTTGTGGCACTGCAATTTTAGTCACAATGGTATAAAACGCATGAAGAAGCTCCATGTTGATGGATCTTTGGACTCGCTTGATTTTGAATCACTTGAGACATGCAAATCATACCACATGGCAAGATGACTGAAAGCCTCGTTTCAGTAAAATGGAACTAGAAAGCAACTTGTTGGAAGTAATACATTTTGATGTGTGCAGTCCAATGAGTGCTGAGGCAGTAGTGGATATCGTTATGTTCTTACTTCACAGATGATTTGAGTAGATGTTGAGTATATTTACTTGATGAATCACGAGTCTGAATTATTGAAAGGTTCAAGTAATTTCAGGGTGAAGTTGAAAGATCGTCGTGACAAGAGGATAAAAGATCTATGATATGATCATAGAGATGAATATCTGAATTACGAGTTTGGCACAGAATTAAGACATTGTGGATATTGTTTCACAACTAATACAGCCTGGAACACCATAGTGTGATGGTGTGTCCGAACATCATAACTGCACCCTATTGGATATGATGCATACCATGATGTCTCTTATCGAATTACCACAATAGTTTATGGGTTAGGCATTAGAGACAACCACATTCACTTTAAATAGGGCACCACGTAATTCCGATGAGATGACACCGTATGAACTATGGTTTAGAGAAACCTAAGCTGTCATTTTTAAAAGTTTGGGGCTGCGACACGCTTATGTGAAAAGTTTCAGGCTGATAAGCTCGAACCCAAAGTGGATAAATGCATCTTCATAGAGACCCAAAACAGTTGGGTATACCTCCTGTCTCAGATCCGAAAGCAATAGGATTGTTTCTAGAATCGGGTCCTTTCTCGAGGAAAAGTTTCTCTCGAAAGAATTGAGTGGGAGGATGGTGGAGACTTGATGAGGTTATTGAACCGTCACTTCACAGTGTATAGCAGGGCACAGGAGTTGTTCCTGTGGCACCTACACCAATTGAAGTGGAAGCTTATGATAGTGATCATGAAACTTCGGATCAAGTCACTACCAAACCTCATAGGGACAAGGATGCGTACTACTTCAGAGTGGTACGTAATCCTGTCTTGGAAGTCATGTTGCTAGACAACAATGAACCTACGAGCTATGGAGAAGCGATGGTGGGCCCGGATTCCGATAAATGGCTCGAGGCCATAAAATCCGAGAGAGGATCCATGTATGAAAACAAAGTGTAGACTTTGGAAGAACTACTTGATGGTCGTAAGGCTGTTGGTACATATGGATTTTAAAAAAGACGGACAATGATGGTAAGTATCACCATTAAGAAAGCTCGACTTGTCGTTAAGATGTTTTCCGACAAGTTCAAGGAGTTGACTACGATGAGACTTTCTCACTCGTAGCGATGCTAAGAGTCTGTTGGAATTATATTAGCGTTACTGCATTATTTATGAAATCTTGCAGATACGATGTCAAAATATTGTTTCCTTGACGATTTTCTTGAGGAAAGGTTGTATGTGATACAACCAGAAGGTTTTGTCAGTCCTGAAAAATGCTAACAAGTATGCAAAGCTCCAGCAATCCTTCTAAGGACTGGAGTAAGCATCTCGGAGTTGGAATGTATGCTTTGATGAGATGATCAAAGATTTTGGGTTTATACAAAGTTTATGAGAAACTTGTATTTCCAAAGAAGTGAGTGGGAGCACTATAGAATTTCTGATGAGTATATGTTGTTGACATATTGTTGATCAGAAATGATGTAGAATTTCTGGAAAGCATATAGGGTTATTTGGAAAGTGTTTTTCAATGAAAACCTGGATTAAGCTACTTGAACATTGAGCATCAAGATCTATAAGGATAGATCAAAAAGCTTAATGGTACTTTCAAATGAGCACATACCTTGACATGATCTTGAAGGTGTTCAAGATGAGATCAGTCAAAGAAGGAGTTCTTGCCTGAGTTGTAAGGTATGAAGTTAAGACTTAAAGCTCGACCACGAGGAAAGAAGGACGAAGGTCGTCCCCTATGCTTTTGTCATAGGCTCTATACGTATGCCATGCTGAGTACCGCACCTGATGTGTGCCTTGCCACATGTCTGGCAAGAGGGTACAAAGGTGATCTAGGAGTAGATCACCAGATAGCGGTCAAAATTATCCTTAGGAATAAGGATATGTTTCTCGGTTATGGAGGTGATAAAGAGTTCGACGTAAAGAGTTACATCGATGCAAGCTTAACACCTATCCGGATAGCTCTGAGTAGAGATACCGGATACGTATAATGGAGCAACAATTTAGAATAGCTCCAAGTAGAACAGTTATTTGAAATGGCTCCAAATATAGCGATAGAGATTTGCGAAGATACATACGGATCTGAATGTTGCAGACCCGTTGACTAAAACCTCTCTCACAAGCATAACATGATCAAACCCCAGAACTCATTGAGTGTTAATCACATGATGTGAACTAGATTATTGACTCTAGTAAACTCTTTGGGTGTTAGTCACATGGCGATGTGACCTGTGAGTGTTAATCACATGCGATGTGAACTAGATTATTGACTCTAGTGCAAGTGGGAGACTGTTGGAAATATGCCCTAGAGGCAATAATAAATTGGTTATTATTATTCCTTGTTCATGATAATCGCTTATTATCCATGCTAGAATTGTATTGATAGGAAACTCAGATACATGTGTGGATACATAGACAACACCATGTCCCTAGTAAGCCTCTAGTTGACTAGCTCGTTGATCAATAGATGGTTACGGTTTCCTGACCATGGACATTGGATGTCGTTGATACGGGATCACATCATTAGGAGAATGATGTGATGGACAAGACCCAATCCTAAGCCTAGCACAAAGATCGTGTAGTTCGTATGCTAAAGCTTTTCTAAAAAAGAGAGATATATTCTGCGGACAGCCGGTGAGGGAGTCCTGGATTAGGGGGTGTTCGGGTAGCCGGACTATACCTTCAGCCGGACTCCAGGACTATGAAGATACAAGATTGAAGACTTCGTCCCGTGTCCGGATGGGACTTTCCTTGGCGTGGAAGGCAAGCTTGGCGATGCGGATATTCAAGATCTCCTACCATTGTAACCGACTTTGTGTAACCCTAACCCTCTCCGGTGTCTATATAAACCGGAGGGTTTTAGTCCGTAGGACAACTTCATCATACAACAATCATACCATAGGCTAGCTTCTAGGGTTTAGCCTCCTTGATCTCGTGGTAGATCTACTCTTGTACTACCCATATCATCAATATTAATCAAGCAGGACGTAGGGTTTTACCTCCATCAAGAGGGCCCGAACCTGGGTAAAACATCGTGTTCCTGCCTCCTGTTACCATCCGGCCTAGACGCACAGTTCGGGACCCCCTACCCGAGATCCGCCGGTTTTGCACCGACATTGGTGCTTTCATTGAGAGTTCCTCTGTGTCGTCGCTTTTAGGCCCGATGGCTCCTTCGATCATCAACAACGATGCAGTCCAGGGTGAGACTTTTCTCCCCGGACAGATCTTCGTCTTCGGCGGCTTCGCACTGCGGGCCAATTCGCTTGGCCACCTTGAGCAGATCGAAAGCTACGCCCCTGGCCATCAGGTCAGGTTTGGAAGCCTAAACTACACGGCTGACATCCGCGGGGACTTGATCTTCGACGGATTCGAGCCACAGCCAAGCGCGCCGCACTGTCTCGATGGGCATGATATAGCTCTGCCGCCGAACAGCGCCTTGGAGGCCGCACACGCATCGGTTCCGACCATTGATTCGGAGCCTACTGCGCCGATCGAGGATCAGCGGTTGGACGCTGCCTCAGGGGCTGCGATCTCAGAGGCGATCGAGCCAAACTCCAGCCCCGCACTCCGCATGGCCCGTGACTCCGAGGAGCCGGATTCCTCTCCGAACTCCGAGCCCCCCGCCCCCTGCCGATCGAATCCGATTGGGCGCCGATAATGGAGTTCACCGCCGCGGACATCTTTCAGCACTCGCCCTTCGGCGACATCCTGAATTCTCTAAAGTCTCTCTCTTTATCAGGAGAGCCCTGGCCGGACTACGGTCAGCAAGGTTGGGATACGGACGATGAAGAAATTCAAAACCCACCCACCACCCACTTCGTAGCCACTGTCGACGACTTAACCGACATGCTTGACTTCGACTCCGAAGACATCGACGGCATGGACGACGATGCAGGAGACGAACAAGAACCAGCACCTGTAGGGCGCTGGAAGGCCACCTCGTCATATGACATATATATGGTGGACACTCCAAAGGATGGAGATGGCGATGGAACAGCGGGGGACGATACCTCTAAGAAACAGCCCAAGCGCCGGCGTCAGCGGCGCCGCTCTAAATCCCGCCAAAGCAAAAATGGTGATTCCGGCACGGGAGATAATACTACTCCGGATAGCGCCGAAGAACACCCCCTCCAGCAAGATTCAGCACAGGAGGACAGAGAAGCCAGCCCTCACGAGAGGGCGGCGGACCAAGAGGTTGAGGACGATAATTATACGCCTCCCTCCGAAGACGAGGCAAGCCTCGACGACGACGAGTTCGTCGTGCCAGAGGATCTCGCCGAACAAGAGCTTTAAACGCAGGCTTATGGCCACGGCAAGCAGCCTCAAGAAAAAGCAGCAACAGCTTAGAGCTGATCAGGATTTGCTAGCTGACAGATGGACTGAAGTCCTTGCGGCCGAAGAGTATGAACTCGAACGCCCCTCCAAGAGTTACCCAAAGCGCAGGCTGCTACCCCGACTAGAGGAGGAAGCACCTACATCACCAGCGCATGACATGGCCGACCGGCCACCTCGTGGCCGCGACAGAGAGGCCTCTTGGCCCTCCACTCAAGCCATGCCCCGACGCCGCGTCAAGCATACTAAGGCACGGGAAAATGCGCCCGACCTGCGCGACATACTGGAGGACAAGGCAAGGCAAACAAGATCGATCTACGGATCGCGCAGGCGCCCCACGGCACGTGACGGTGATCGTCACTCCGGATGCAATAAATCCGGCCGGGCCGAACTCAACAGACAAAGCTCCTTCGAGCTGCGTCGTGATATAGCCCAATACAGAGGCGCCGCACACCCACTATGCTTCACAGATGAAGTAATGGATCATAAAATCCCTGAGGGCTTCAAACCCGTAAACATCGAATCATACGATGGCACAACAGATCCTGCGGTATGGATCGAGGATTATCTCCTTCATATCCACATGGCCCGCGGTGATGATCTACACGCCATCAAATACCTCCCACTCAAACTTAAGGGACCGGCTCGGCATTGGCTTAACAGCTTGCCAGCAGATCAATGGTTGTTGGGAGGACCTGGAAGCCGCATTCCTGACAATTTCCAGGGCACTTATGTGCGACCGACGCCGATGACCTAAGCCACATAATTCAGCAGCCAGAGGAATCGGCCAGGCAATTCTGGACACGGTTCCTAACAAAGAAAAACCAAATAGTCGACTGTCCGGACGCAGAGGCCTTAGCGGCCTTCAAGCATAATATCCGTGACGAGTGGCTTGCCCGGCACCTGGGACAGGAAAAGCCGAAATCTATGGCAGCCCTCACGACACTCATGACCCGCTTTTGCGCGGGAGAAGACAGCTGGCTAGCTCGCAGCAACAATTTAACCAAGAACCCTGGTAATTCGAATACCAAGGACAAAAGCGACAGGTCGCGTCGGAACAAACAAAAGCGCCGCGTTAACAGCGACAGCAACGAGGATACGGCAGTTAATGCCGGATTCCGAGGCTACAAATCCGGTCAACGGAAAAAGCCATTCAAAAGAAATACTCAGGGCCCGTCCAGTTTGGACCGAATACTCGACCGCTTGTGCCAGATACATGGCACCCCCGAAAAGCCAGCCAATCACACCAACAGGGATTGTTGGGTGTTCAAGCAGGCAGGCAAGTTAAGAGCCGAAAACAAAGACAAGGGGCTGCATAGCGACAACGAGGAGGAGCCCAGGCCGCCGAACAACGGGGACAGAAGGGATTTCCCCCGCAAGTGCGGACGGTGAACATGATATACGCAACCCACATCCCCAAGAGGGAGCGGAAGCGTGCGTTACGGGACGTATATGCGATGGAGCCAGTCGCCCCAAAGTTCAACCCATGGTCCTCCTGCCCGATCACCTTTGATCGAAGGGACCACCCCACTAGCATCCGTCATGGCGGCTTCGCCGCATTGGTTCTAGACCCAATCATTGACGGATTTCATCTCACAAGAGTCCTCATGGACGGCGGCAGCAGCCTGAACCTGCTTTACCAGGATACAGTGCGAAAAATGGGCATAGATCCCTGAGGATCAAGCCCACCAAAACGACCTTTAAAGGCGTCATACCAGGTGTAGAGGCCAACTGTACAGGCTCAGTCACACTGGAAGTGGTCTTCGGATCTCCGGATAACTTCCGAAGCGAGGAGTTAATCTTCGACATAGTCCCGTTCCGTAGTGGCTATCACGCACTGCTCGGGCGAACCGCATTCGCAAAATTCAACGCGGTACCGCACTATGCATACCTCAAGCTCAAGATGCCAGGCCCTAGAGGAGTAATCACGGTCAATGGGAACACTGAACGCTCCCTCCGAACGGAGGAGCACACGGCAGCGCTCGCAGCAGAAGTACAAAGCAGCCTCTCTAGGCAGTTCTCCAGTTCGGCCTTCAAAAAGCCGGACACTGTCAAGCGCGCCCGGAGTACCCTACAACAAGACCGCCTGGCACGTTCTGAGCTAGCGTAGCAATGCGGCCCCAACCCTAGCCCTCGCGATATAGCGAAACCAGTGCTTCGCGTACATAACTACGCTCTTGAAATACCATGGGCACAGGGGAAGGGGCACTATCACGGCACGCCCGAAATACGGCTTAAACCGCACCAGGGGCTGCCGGATTCCTTTTTTTCTTTTTTTCTCTTACTCTCAGGACTCCATACTTCGGATGACCCGTTCGGCAATTCAACTGCCGCACAAACGATGCAAGATCCAGGAAAGCAGACAAGCCACGCCGCATTATGGAACTCCCAGGTGGTCTCTATTGCGAGCAGTATACCTGTTTTTAATACAATTCCGCGGCCTGCCCCTGGCCAGGACATGTTAAATAGTCCAATTTCTTTTGCTTATCGCACTATTTGTATCGTTCCGCTTTCATAGCAGCCTTTCTATAAACAATGCATAGCTTTTTGTCTATTTTTTGCATTATCCTCTTTTTATATATATGTTTATAATAACATGTTGCATCCGTACACTGTGGTACGGCAAAAATACGCCAGGGGCTTCAGTACCCATCAATATGGCGTGAGAAGTCCGTACACTTTCACAAGTGCGGCACCCCGAACTTATAGCACTATATGCATCGGCTCCGAATCATGATTTGGGTCAATAGTTGGGTTTGCCCGGCTCCTATGTTTTGGTGCCTTACGTTCCGCTATATCGGCTAAGGTAGCACTAGGAGAACTACTGCGATTGTGCCCCAGTTGAGCTGGGCTGAGCACCTCAGTAGAGAAAGCTAAAACTGACTGTCATGATGAGGCGAGAGACCGGTCGCTGTTCGAGAGGTTTTTCGAGTCCTTAAAGACTTATGCCGCTTCGAGCGAGGAACCGGCTTTGTCCGGCCAAGGCGTGGATAGCGCCCCGAACTCGGTCTTCCGAATACTAGGGGCTTCGCCGAAATTTAAAATTATAGAGTTCTATGGCTAAGTGAGAGTGTTCAAGCATTATAGTCCGATTGCCTTGTTCGTTGTGCTGAGCGCCTCCCTCGACGGACCCAATCATGGGAAAAAGAGCGCTCAGGTTTATCCCGAACACCCCAGCACTAGTGGCATGGGGGCAGAAGCCGACGACTGGCCATCTCTCAATTTTTTGATAAACGGCCGCACAGAAAGTAATATTTTAAATTCAAGCATTGCTTAGCGCATATGAACAAGTTTTCAGCGCACAGGATAACACGAGCGAGTTCATTCAAAAATTACATCCTTGTGCATTCATCCGCCATAAGGCGGGCACCAGCCAGAACATCCTTGTAATAGTTCTCGGGCTTGCGATGCTCCTTCCCCGGCGGCGGCCCGTCCCTCACAAGCTTCTCACCGTCCAGCTTACCCCAGTGCACCTTTGCACGGGCAAGGGCCCTACGGGCACCTTCGATGCAGACGGAGCGCTTGATGACCTCGAGCCTTGGACAAGCCTCCACAGCCGCCGCAGCAGTCTGAAGTAGCTCCCAGGCAGGGCCTCTCCAGGCCACAGCCGAACTATGAAGCCCTTTCAGGGCCTGTCATTCGGCCGCCTTGTGGAGCTCGACCAGCTGCTTCAGCTGTCGCTCAAGGGCACAGGGTGTCCGGCCTCAGCGTACTGAGACCAGAACACCTTCTCCGTCGAGCTGCCTTCCTCGGCTCGGTAGAATGCGGCGGCATCGGATACGCTGCGGGGAAGATCTGCGAATGCCCCTGGAGAGCTCCGGATTCGGTAAGTAACAAGTAGTTTACTTTTATATGTCTTTTGCATAGAGAATGCCTTACCCGCCGCTATCTTTTTCACCGCATCCAATTCTGGAGGGCCTTCTGGGCTTCTGGCCTTGGCAGATTTTTTTTTTTTTTTTTTTTTTTTTTTTTTATTTTTTTGTTTTTTGCTTCGGCCTTGGCAGATTTGGCAGTTTTAAGGGCCGCAGCAAGCTCGGACGCTCGCGTCTTCGAGTCGAGCTCCAAACTCTCATGTTTTTTCATGAGAGCCTGAAGCTCTTGCTGCACCTCGCCGACCTGCGCCTCAAATTTCTCCCGCTCGGTGCGCTCCGTGGCCGCTCTCTTCTTGGCCTCGGACAGCGCCTGCTTGAGGGTCGCCACCTCAGTTGTGGCCCCTACATAAGCAGTATACTCCTGTCATTTTTTGCAATTGCGTCTTCTATAGGCATTTTTTCTATAAGGTATCTCTTACCTTCTTTCTCCTCGAGCTGCCGTTTGGCAAGGCCGAGCTCTTGCTCGGTCCGCTCGAGGCCCTGCTTCAGGGCACCCACCTCCGCAGTCAGTGCGGCGGTGGCCAGCAGCGAAGCCTGCATATATATTGACTCCTTTTTAGTTAGACTCCTGCGATATTTAATAGATCCTCTATTCGGCTTTTCTTTCCGAACGCCAAACAGAGCATCAGGGGCTACTGTCTATGCGGTAATATTTTTACATATTTCTACTTACCTCGAAGCCTGTTAGAAGGCTAGCACAAGCTTCAGTAAGTCCGCTTTTGGCGGACCGAACCTTCTGGACCACCGTACTCATGATGGTACGGTGCTCCTCGTCGATGGAGGCGCCCTTAAGCACCTCCAGCAGATTGTCCGGCGCCTCCGGTTGGACGGAGGACGCCGGCTCAATAGGCTTGCTCCTCTTGGCAGGAGTTCGCCTGCCGCGGTCCGGAACCGTTGATGATTCCGGCGCGGTGTCCGGCTTAAAGCCGGACTTGGAGCCCTGGGGGGTCTTGTCCCCTTTACTCCTGGAGTCCGGGAGGTCGCCTCGCGGCTCCTCCTGGACCACCTCCTCTTGCCCCGGAGCTTGTCGCGACGCCACTTCGGCGTCATCCGCAGCACAGGGGGAGGCAGCGGGCGGAACTGAATTCACGTCCGATGAATCCAGGGAGCCGCTCGATGACTCGTCGAGCCCGTCCTTGGGCGGGCTGCATGATTATATTCAACATTAGGGAAAGCTGCGCAATGAAAGGAATATCATGAGTTACTCTGGTATCCGAACACATACGATTTCACCGGACGCTTGGCCCTGTCCGGCCACTCCTCTTCGTCCTCGTCGGTGTCGGGGGCGTAGTCCGGCAGAGGGGTTTTCCTCTTCTTGGACCCTTCGGCCTCCCCTACTAGGGAGGCCTTCCTCTTCTTTCCTCCCCCCGCTGGAGGGGGAGAGGTCTCTTCTTCCTCCTCCTCATCTTCACGGGAGGACGGCGTCTCGGACTCATCGGACGACGAGTCTGACACCACCATATGCCGGGAACTCTTTCGAGTCCCCGTGGCCTTCTTCTTCTTGGCCTTCTTCTCCGGGACCACATAAGGTGCCGGAACCAGCAGCTTCACTAGGAGAGCAGGGGCTGGGTCTTCGGGCAAGGGAGCCGGACAGTTAATCAGTCCGGACTTCGCCTGCGAATCCTGTCAAGGTGAGGGAGTTTAGATCCCGCATAGAATCAAACTATGAAGAAAACTTAACATCCTGTAAAAGGTGAAAATATTTTACCTCGCCAGAAGGATGCTGCGAGCTGAATCTGCGGTCTTCGGAGGCGGATGTGGGAGCCTCGGCGCCTTTGGTTAGCCCCCTCCAGACATCTTCGTATGTCGTGTCGAAGAGCCTACTCAGAGTTCGGTGCTGCGCCGGGTTGAACTCCCACAAATTGAAGTCCCGTTCTTGACACGGAAGGATCCGGCGGATGAGCATGACCTGGACCACGTTGACAAGCTTGAGCTGCTTGTTCACTAGGGACTGGATGCATTTTGGCAGTCCGGTCACCTCTTCTTCATCGCCCCACGACAAGCCCGTCTCCTTCTAGGACGTGAGCCGTGTAGGGGGCCGGATCGGAATTCAGGGGCTGCGATCCACTTCGGATCGCATGGCTCGGTGATGTAAAACCACCCTGACTGCCACCCCTTCAAGGTCTCCACAAAAGAGCCCTCGAGCCATAGGACGTTGGCTATTTTGCCCGCCATGGCACCTCCACACTCCGCCTGGTTGCCGCGCACACCTTTGGCTTGACGTTGAAGGTCTTGAGCCAGAGGCCGAAATGGGGGCGGATGCAGAGGAAAGCCTCGCACACGACGATAAACGCCGAGATATTGAGGATGAAGTTCGGGGCCAGATCGTGGAAATCTAGGCCATAGTAGAACATGAGCCCGCGGACAAATGGGTGGAGAGGAAAACCCAGTCCGCGGAGGAAGTGGGGAAGAAATACTACCCTCTCATGGGGCCTTGGGGTGGGGAGAAGCTGCCCCTCCTCAGGAAGCCGGTGCGATGTCTTTGGACAGGTATCCGGCCTTCCTTAGCCTTTTGACATGGCCCTCCGTGACGGAGGAGACCATCCACTTGCCTCCCGCTCCGGACATTGTTGGAGAAGGTTGAGGTAGGAAGTGCGGGCTTGGGCGCTGGAGCTCGGGTGCGCAGAAGATGGATAGGCAAAGGAGGAAGAAGGCGTAGGTAAAAAGGTGGATCCTTATCCCCTTATATGAGCGGATGCGACTATGCGTCCCCACCAGCCTAGTAAAACTCGCTTGCCTCCCAAGCGCCGTGATAAATGGCGCGGTTGGGTTACCCACGTCCGTATTGATGAGAATCCCGTAAATGGGGGACACGATCTCTGCTTTGACAAGACGTGCCAAGGAAACCGCCTCGCAAAACACGCTGAGGTGGAAAAGTGAAAACGATTCGAATAAAGGCTTGGCCGTAGTGTGATGTCACGCTGCGGAATACGTCAGCAGATTAGATTTGTGTTAATATTATTCTCTCTGTGGCAATACGTGGAAACTTATTTTGCAGAGCCGGACACTACTCTTGGTGTTTACAAACTTTTATGAAGAATTTGGAGGAGGAACCCGCCTTGCAATGCCGAAGACAATCTACGCGCCGGACTCGTCGTCATTGAAGCCTGGTTCAGGGGCTACTGAGGGAGTCCTGGATTAGGGGGTGTTCGGGTAGCCGGACTATACCTTCAGCCGGACTCCAGGACTATGAAGATACAAGATTGAAGACTTCGTCCCGTGTCCGGATGGGACTTTCCTTGGCGTGGAAGGCAAGCTTGGCGATGCGGATATTCAAGATCTCCTACCATTGTAACCGACTTTGTGTAACCCTAACCCTCTCCGGTGTCTATATAAACCGGAGGGTTTTAGTCCGTAGAACAACTTCATCATACAACAATCATACCATAGGCTAGCTTCTAGGGTTTAGCCTCCTTGATCTCGTGGTAGATCTACTCTTGTACTACCCATATCATCAATATTAATCAAGCAGGACGTAGGGTTTTACCTCCATCAAGAGGGCCCGAACCTGGGTAAAACATCGTGTTCCCTTGCCTCCTGTTACCATCCGGCCTAGACGCACAGTTCGGGACCCCCTACCCGAGATCCGCCGGTTTTGACACCGACAGCCGGTCATCTCGATTCGCCGGCGTCGTTAAACCGCCTCTGCCTTTGCATCTCCTCTTGCTGTTGCTCTGACCGTGGGCCGCTTCGTTAGGCGCTTCTCCGCCGCCGTTGTGTTAAGCCGCTAGTGTTGGGCCTCAGCTCCGAATTGCTTCGACCTCGGGTTGCCGCCCATCTCAAACTGCAGCCTACAACCGCCCCAAGGCCATGGTGAGCCGGCCTTACCCCGCTTCGAGCCGCTCGTGCCAGGCGTCTCCTCCATCGTCGCGCCGAGCTGCTGTGGCTCCAGGCACCCCCCGCCACCCCTCCATCGTCGCGCCGAGCTGCTGTGGCTCAAGCCACCGCCCGCGACTCAGCTCTGAGTCTCCCAGCCTCACGTCAAATTGTTCAGCTGATTGCTATGGGGATATCAAGATTTTTAAATAGAACTGGTGTTGAAAAAGGAGTTACGGCAACATCTGCAACCACTGATCATCAGAGTATTATGTACACATCTGAGGGCTATGTTATTGTTAGCTTATTGACGAATATTACATATGGATCTTCCGACGTCCGGACAAACCAGGTGATATCTATCTAAATCTATTTTCTTGGTATATATTGTTTTTATCAAGGAAACGGTTACTTTGGTCCGTATATTTTGATATGCAGGACAATTATTCATTATAAACGTGGTTTATACCATGGGTACGGAGCACGCGCTGGCAACGTCCTGCCCGGTGTCCGTCCGTGCCACATTACACGGTGAATGGACGCGTGCAAGACGCCACCCTTACGGCCCGGTTTACATCGACTCGCCTGGCATACCACGCCTGCAATTGACTTTCTCATCCGCACGGCTTACCGTGCCTGCGATTGACTTGCCCGTCCGTGCCGGCTTACAACGCCCGCGGCTGGCTCATCTGTCTGCTCCTGCGGCCGACTTGGCCATGATTGATTTCAGTTTTACCGTGGTGATCATCACTCCGCAGTGGATATTTTCTGGCCTAACATATCAGGTGAAATCCATCCAGTATATATTTTTATATTACATATTGTTTTCTTTAAAAGAACAATTACCCTAGCTTGCAAATTTTTTAATGTAGGACAAGTTGTCTACTGTAAAGAGGACTATTATATCTCTGAGCTGTTGAAAGACTCATACCGGTTTATATCACGGTCAAGTATGAAGAATCTCAAGACAACTGTTCAAGTCGTCTTAAGACTCGGGGGCTATAATGATATGACTCAGCAAATGTTGCGAGTTTAAAACAGATTCAAGAACTCTGGGTCATTGGAGGGAAAAAAATAACCTGGTCCCGGAGGCTACTGCTATATTGATGAAAATTTAAAAGGCCGTCAGAAATATTCCGGCTCACAATGATGCTTCTGGTTTACAATCCGGTTCAAGGAAAATTTATCTACCACAAAGCTTTGAAGCTCTCAAACCGATTCAATATCCGGCTCAAGGTAAATTTGTCTCTCAGAAAGCTTTGAAGCTCTCAATATCCGATTTAAGAATTTACGGTTCAAGAAGAATTTATCTCTCGCAAAGCTCGAGTTCTCAGGAAAAATTAAAGGGACCAAAGAGAGTCTGTTGCAAGGCACAACTCAAACATAGGTACCCTTCTTCAAAAGACCACTGGGGGTTGATTGTATTTGAATCTAGCTTAACCCCTTTTGGGTCCGACTTTGATCGTATTTGGATCAGAGTCGTTAAAAAAAGTCTCAAGATCACCAGGGGGCTTCCTGTTCAAACATAGGTCATATTCGAACCAAAGAGAACATAGCTGTCGGTACCCTCTTGATCGGCACAATGCCAAACCCACTAGGGGGCTTCTTGATCATATTCGAATCATAGCTTAACCCCTTTTGGTCCTGACTTTGATCGTATTCGAATCAGAGTCGTTAAAAAACTCTCAAGGTCATTTGGGGGCTTCCTGTTCAAACATAGGTCGTATTCGAACCAAAGAGAACATAGCTGTCGGTACCCTCTTGATCGGTGCAACGCCAAAACCACTAGGGGGATTCATGATCGTATTTGAATCCTATCTTAACCCCTTTTGGTCTGGTTTACTGATCGTATTCAAATCAGAAGCCTCATTTTTCTCTGTTTGGCTTAAGTTTTTTTTGAAAACAATCTTTGGTTTTGTCTTGAGACCTTTTTGTTCATATCTGAAGCATATATGTGGTTTCGATTAACCCGGCTTGACTTTGGATGATAAATTGTCATATATGACACTCATAAACATTTGGAAGTTTTGGCTTCTAAAGATTGGGTTATTACCCTTCCTACACAAGTATCCTAAACCGGCAGTACGATTCAATATCACAGGAACCGGTTTTCCAACCCGGATTATATTATTCAAATCTTTAATAGCCAACATGGCTGGATTTTTATTATGGTTATCAATAACCAATATTATGATTGAGGGTTTCAAAGTCGCTTCAGCGCAATGGATATTATTTTATCAATGGATATAATTTATTCTACAATGGAAGGAATAGTCCTGAGTCACTGCAGGCTTACGACCCGGCACTTGGGGGCTGCATTATTCAAATTGAGATTACATCGAATATGCAAGTCCCATGTCACTGCCAGCATGCACCATGGCACTTGGGGGCTAATGCAAAGTCATTTTTTGCTCAACTTGTTGAAGATCCGACTCATCACATTCTAAATGAGCCGGCCCTTGGGGGCTACACGTTGCTGCTCAAGTTTACATGATCATATTTACAAAGTCCCTGCTCATTATTGCATAATGACCCGGCCCTTGGGGGCTACACTAGTTGAAATTTTTATGAGCATAAGGCAATTACAAGTCCTAGATTGCTACAAGCATGACAACCCGACACTTGCGGGCTACATGTGATATGCATATAAGGGAGGAATAACTTCAAATTCTCAGATTTGAGAAAATCAGGTATTATATTATTATCGAAGAAATCTGCAAAGTTTATGACCCGACGTCATCATAAGATTAACCTGGCATCAGCAACAATTACATGACCCGACATCATTTGTTTATAACCCGACAATTTTGGCAATCATAAATCGGCAAGATCTACATCTTTAAGCCGGCTGAATATCATTTGAATATTTCAAGACCAATATTTTTGTCAAATTAGAGCATTGAAGGCCGACTCAAATGGATTATTTCTTATAATATTTCTTTACAAGAGCCAATATCAACAAATGGTTTATGAAGTTGGCCTATTGACCCGGATTTTCTAGGAGAAAATGACAAGGACTTAACGAGGATCAAGTGCCGGCTTAGAAGAACCTTCGGCCCGGCGTATAATCTATCAAAGTTGGTCTTGTTTTGTAGGATAAGTTTACCATGGATAAATCCAAGCTAAACTAGGGGCTAATGTCGGGGATATACCCCGCGGTATGACCCGACCGGATATATGACCTGGCTAGGACTTGGCGTTTCATTGCTGGAGGATTGGCGACTTACGAGTCTGGCGGTTCACTGGTTTGACGACTCACGAGCCTGGCGACTCACGGATGGCCCCGATGGCGGGTCAGATAGAGGACTAGGCCCAAGGCCCAGAAGGCCGGCTCATATTATGGTGGGCCGGCTTAAAAGGAAAGCGTAAGGAATATTCCCTTACAAAGGAAGCAAGACTAGGACTCCACTTATAATTGAGTAATCCTAATCCTACTAGGACTAGTCATGTAACCCTCCCCTTCAACATATATAAGGAGGGGGAGGGAACCTCAAGAAGGACAAGAAACAATCTCTAGGGCTAGACACAAAGGGGGAGACGGCTTATGCGGCGACTCTCTCATGAGCATAATGGGATCTAGCCACAAACAACATGTAGGGCTATTACCGGATGATGTTTCCCGGGGCCCGAAGCTATCTAAATCCTTGTCTTGTGCGTTGATCCGCCCTGTGTCTCTCATCCCGATCAACCCCTCTCAAGCTACCACAAAGATGCGCTGGCCTCACGACTAAGTCCTCACACTAGGACATCTGCCGTGACAATTCCACGACACAAACTGTACTGTAAAAAGTGTTTGGACTTTGTTGCCGTGTTATGGGGCACAATGAAGCCCCTGGCGGAATAAAGCGTACCAAAGTGTATGGGTGCGATTTGATAAGATTATCAAAAGAACAAACTAGTGTCGCAGAAGTTGGGCTGCAAGCTGTTTCAATTATAGTTTGATTAATACGTCAAAGCGTATTTTGTACAAGTAGTGCGATAAGCAACAATGGCTATTTAACATGCCAAGACCAAGGAGGAGCTGTGTACGGGTCTTAAAAGTGGGTAGAATGATCGTCAAGAAGAACATCTAGAGATTCCCCGACACGTCTGTGCTACTTGCCACCTTGGTGTGTCCGTCCTTCGAAAGGACCGATTAGGAGGCCGTCGAGAGGGGCCTACGGAAGAGAAACCTGAAAAGGAAAAAAAAGAAAGAGTGAAAGTATGTGTGTCCAGGGGAGGTCAAGCCGTATTATGGATCCCAATCTGGTTATGCCTCCGTCTATGCCCATGGTATTTTGAGTGCGTAATTATGTACGCGCGACACGAATGCCGGCACTTGGTGGGGTCTGGGACGGAGGCCGAATTGCTAGTCAAGCTCTTGACGAGCTGGGCTGTCCTGGTGCAGAGTAGTCCGGACTTGTTTAATAGTGTCCAGGAGTATGGCCGTTGAATTAACGTTCTGCGTATGGAGGCCGCTCTGTACCTCTGCTGCCAGGGCAGCGGTGTGCTCCTCGGTATGGAGGGAGCGCTCCGTGTTTCCATTGACTGTTTTGACACTGCGTGGTCCGGGCATCTTGAGATTGAGATAAGCATAGTGCGGCACCGCATTGAATCGGGCAAACGCAGTTCGTCCGAGCAGTGCGTGATAGCCGCTGTGGAAGGGGACGATATCAAAGATTAACTCCTTGCTTTGGAAGTTGTCCGGAGATCCGAAGATGACCTCCAATGTAATTGATCCCGAGCAGCGGGCCTCTTCACCTGGTATAACTCCTTTAAAGGTGGTTTTGGTGGGCTTGATCCTTGATGGATCAATGCCCATTTTGCGCACTGTATCTAGGTTGAGGCTGCTGCCACCGTCCATGAGGACTCATGTGAGGTGAAATCCATCAATTATTGGGTCGAGGACTAGTGCAGCTAACCCGCCATGACGGATGCTGGTCGGATGGTCCCTGCAATCGAAGGTGATCAGGCATGACGACCATGGGTTGAATTTTGGGGCGACTGTCTCTATCGCGTAGACGTCCCTGAGCGCGCGCTTGCGCTCCTTCTTGGGGATATGGGTAGCGTATATCATGTTCACCATTTTTATTTAAGGGGGAAACTTCTTCTGTCCTCCTATGTTCGATGGACGGGGCTCCTCGTCATCGTTCTCGCTTTGCAACCCCTTCTCCTTGTCTTTGGCATTTAATTTGCTGGCCTGTTTGAAGACCCAACAACTCCTGTGGGTATGATTGGCTGGTTTATCAGGGGTGCCATGGATATGACATGGGCGATCGAGTATGCGGTCCAGGACGGAAGGGACTTGATTATTTCTTTTATATAGATTCTTCCGCTATCCGGACTTAGAGCCACTGAATCCGGCATTGACCGTCGTGTCATCGGTATGATCACCGTTGCTTCGACGCTTGTGTCTGTTGCGTCGGGGCTTGCCATTGCTATTTCTGGCTTCCGAAGTGCCAGCTTTGCTTATGTTGTTCTTGCTACAGGCCAGCCGGCTATCTTCGCCCGCGCAAAAGCGGGTCATGAGTGCTGTGAGGGCTGCCATGGACTTCGGCTTTTTCTGGCCGAGGTGTCGGGCGAGCCATTCATCCCGGATGCTATGTTTAAATGCCGCTAGGGCTTCGGCATCCAGACAGTCGACGACCTGGTTCTTTTTGGTTAAGAATCTAGTCCAGAATTTCCTGACTGACTCTCCGGGCTGTTGGATTATGTGACTTAAGTCGTCGGCATCCGGAGGTCGAACATATGTACCTTGGAAGTTGTCAAGGAAGGTTTCTTCCAGGTCCTCCCAGCTGCCAATGGAGTTTTCAGGCAGGCTGTTCAGCCAGTGTCGGGCTGGCCCCTTGAGTTTTAGGGGGAGGTATTTGATGGCATGAAGATCATCGTCGTGCGCCATGTGAATATGGAGGATAAAGTCTTCAATCCATACCGCAGGATCTGTGGTTCCATCATATGGTTCGATATTCACGGGTTTGAACCCTTCTGGGAATTCATGTCCCATTACTTAATCAGTGAAGCATAGGGGGTGTGCGGCGCCTCTATATCGGGCCAGGTCACGATGTATTTCAGATGGAGTCTATCTGCGATATTCGGCTCGGACATAACTGTGCTTGCCGTGTTTGGCTCGATAGTCGTCGTCGCGCGTCGGGGCACGCCCCCGTGATCCATAGATCGATCTGGCCGGACCTGCTTTATTCTTCAGGCCCTGCCGGAGATCATATGTGTATACCTGAGCAGTTTTGTCTCTGTCTTTACGACGAGGTGGTACGAACTGGTGTTCGGCTTGGGTTGCCGCTTTGTTCCGACCACGTGGTGGTCGGTCAGCCGCATTGTGCACTGATGGCACGGGCTCCAACTCCTCGTCATCGAATTGAGGTAGTAATTTGTGCTTCGGGTAACTTTTGAGTGGTCGCTTGAGGCCATACTCCCCGGCTTCCAGGACGTTAGTCCATCTGTCATTGAGCAGCTATTAATCAGCTTGAAGTTGTTGCTGCTTCTTTTTCAGGCTCCTTGCAGTGGCTATTAGCCGGCGCTTGAAGTGTTCCTGCTCGAGAGGTTCCTCAGGCACGATAAAATCCTCGTTGCCGAGGCTCACCTCATCCTCGGAGAGTGGAAGATAATTGTTGTCCTCCGTGTCTTCGTGTGCGGCCTTTTCATCAGGGCTGACTCGCCCATCTTCCCATTCATCTTGTTCGGAAGTTACCTTAACAGGGTCTTCATTGTCTTTGGCACCGTCTGTTGGGGATATTACTACTGGGCGTAAACCGGCCAGGACAAGCCGGGTTAACTTCATCAGTAGTTGAGTGTGATAAAAGCCCATGAGGGCAGATGAGGGCTAAAGGCCCATAATCGGTTTAAGGCCTATAGCTATAAACCGGCGTCGGTATGTAACTTGTGTTATAGGTTAGGAATAGTGGAGACCGAACCGGACGCATCTATGAGCCGGTATCGGGACTCTGTGAACCGACGGGCGTCCCCATGTATATAAGGGGACAACCCGGCGGCGGTTGAAAGGGGGACAACAACTCGAGACATAGGCGAAGCTTATTTGCTCCCTAGTCATCGAAACACCCATCAATTCCATCACAACTAGACGTAGGCTTTTACCTTCATTGAAGGGGCCGAACTAGTATAAACTCTCTTGCGTCCTTGTGTCCGCTTTAACCCCTTCAAGCTAACCCGTAGCGATGGCTCCACGACTAAGTCCTTTCTCTAGGACATCTGCCGTGACAAAACCACGACAGTTGGCGCCCACCGTGGGGCTATCGCACGATGGTTTCCGGTTCTTGGAGGGCCGCTTTGAAGGACTCGAGGGCTACGCTGTAGGCCGGATGACTAAGAGTCGTCGCGGCAAACTCTACATCGACGACGCAGGCTGGGGCCCCGAGGCCGGCTCAATTGAGTACGGGTACCGGGTCCCCTTTGGTAGCATTCACGTTTTCATTGGCAAGATCGGTGAACCGGGCCCTGAGCCGGACATCTGCACCGACCTCGTCGAGACGGCTCAGCGTGCGCGATCCGCCCGGGTTAAACCGGCCATGAAGCGTGCCTTCGTGGGAATGATCCATGGAGGGAGTTATGAGGATGGATCGGAGCTTCGCGGGGCGACTGCCGTTCGTTCCGGTGACGAATCTTCGACCGGAGAAACCGAATCTCTTTATCAGCTACAAGATGGCCGGATTGAGAGCTGTTCCGATGGCGACAGTATTCCGGACCCCTCTGATCTGCCTAACCGGGTTGGAATATTCATGACCGGAACACAAGCAGCGCTTCACTCTTCGACAGCCGGCAACGATCTCCGGTTCAGCAGCGGCAACGGTTGCCGGGGCAGGAGGCCCTGTGCGCCACCGGCTCAGGTTCTATCAGAACTATTTGATGCGTTGGCTGTGCTTATGGCAGAAGTTAATCCGCCAGATCAGGATGCTCACAACACGGAGATTGCAAAGGTAAAGGAACAAATCACCCAGGCCAAAACGGATCTGGCGGCTGAGGACACCAGGATGGCCGCAGAGCGGGCCGCTTTAGACGCACAGGCCTACAGGCTTATGTTGGACCAAGAGCGCGTCGCATGAAGTCATGAGGAGGAAGCACCGGTCCCGCTTACCTCCGGTTTTCGAGGCCAGAGACCTTTTCAACACTCCAGGACCAAGAGCCAGTAATCCGCTGGAGGGGAACCGGGCAGAAGCCCCTGGGACCGGTGCACCGGTTCAGCCCCGTCAGATGGACCCGCCTCGTCAAAACACCGTTATACCCGGGATGCTTTAACACCTCCGGGTCACTACTCCAACCCAATGGACAATCTTGTTGCCGCTGCTGCACGACTGGAGGCCATTCCAGTTGAAGGTGACTCGCCGCAGCAGTAGAGACGCGACGGGTCAAGGAACTTCTGAGGACAGCTTTGGCCCAACAGGAGGCGTACTCGTACAGCCGCGACCGATCCACTCGACCCCCCGTCCAAGCCGGAGCTATAGCAGACATATGGATGAACCAGCAGTGTCGAGTAATGAACGACGTGGAGCACCCCGTGGTAACAACCCGACGGGTGGTGCTGATGACGCTCAGGAAGTGGTGAACCGGGCCCGAGCGCGTAGGGAGGCCGAGTTAGCCGCACAGCATCAGGCTCGGCAGCTCACGCCGGTTCGTCCAACCATTTCGATCGAACCTGGTGTTACTTCTAGTTCTTTGGGGGTGCCTTGCCTCGTCCCCGCTTTACGCAACGTGCGCTTGCCCAAGGATTTCAAAGGCCCACGCAAGGTACCAAATTATACGGCGGATCAACCACCAGAGACATGGGGTAGAGAGCTATGAGATGGCCATGGAGATGCTTGATGTGGATGACACGGCGTGTGCGAAATACTTCACCATGATGCTTGAAGGAACGGCCCGTACTTGGTTAAAAAGCTTGCCCGCTAATTCTATCAGTTCATGGGCCCAATTACGAGCCCGGTTTATCAACAATTTCAAGGATACCTGTAAACAGCCTATGTCGATAGTGGACTTAGCTGCATGCGTCCAGGAGGAAGGAGAGTCAACGACTCATTGGGTACGCCGGGTTTCACAAGTGTTGCACTCCTCAGACCGCATCAACGCTGACACCGCAGTATTAACCCTAGAAGGCAACTGCCGGTTTGGGCCCCTGAAGTTGAAATTGGGACGGATGAAGCGTCATTGCACCGACATGGGGACCCTCATGGCCGCTTTGGTAAAATATGCTGATTCTGATAGTACCAAGGATCCCGAATCTGATGATGACAAGACAGGGAAGGGGAAGAAGAACAGCAGCTCCAAAGGTCAGCAGCATCACTGGGTAGGCAATGGCGGAGGAGGCAAGCGTAAAGCGGATGGCAACATGGATTTTGTGGCTAATACCAACGTACAGGACAATGGCCAACGGCGCAAGGGTAGGCCGAAAAATCGTAGTGGAGCGCCCAACCCCAACCCAAACCGCCTGAACTATCTGCTAAGCCAGCCCTGTCCAAGACATGGGACGAAGGAGGAGCCAGCAAACCACCTTTGGAAGGATTGCTTTATTATGCAGGAGTTCAAGAATTCTAATAATTTCCGGTATGATCACGGATCTGGCGGTGGCTCAGGGTCCGGGCCGGGTTACGGTGGAGGAAGTTCCGGTTCAGGATTTAATGGTAATCCGGGCGGACATAATGGTCAAAATAGTCAGAACAACCAGGGTGGTTACAACCAACAGCAGCAACAGTCAGGTTACCAAAGCAACCCAAAGCAGTTGAGTAGTGGGCAGTACCATGTCTTTACCACTAGCTTGGACAAGCGAGACCGGAAGGTTCAGAGGCGGGCAGTCAACTCTGTTGAACCGGCCACACCCCGTTATCTACGTTGGTCTGAACAGCCAATCATATGGAGCAGAGAGGATCACCCACTCCAGGTCGATAATCCGGGTCAGTTGGCTCTGGTGGTGGCGCCTCAGGTGGGAGGTTATAAGTTCACCAAGGTGCTCATGGATGGAGGGAGCAGCATTAACATCCTATACTATGAGACCTTCCGTCGTATGGGACTTACAGATAAGAATCTCAAACCGTCCAATACAGTATTCCACGGTGTAGTGCC